>NC_088223.1:235000-360000 GCF_036934945.1 Oncorhynchus masou masou
GGTAACAGGATAACAGGGTAACAGGATAACAAGATAACAGGGTAACAGGATAACAGGGTAACATGATAACATGGTAACAGGATAACATGGTAACAGGGTAACAGGGTAACAGGATAACAGGGTAACATGATAACAGGGTAACAGGGTAACAGGATAACAGGATAACAGGATAACATGGTAACAGGATAACAGGATAACAGGGTAACAGGATAACAGGATAACAGGATAACAGGATAACAAGATAACAGGGTAACAGGGTAACAGGATAACAGGGTAACATGGTAACAGGATAACAGGATAACAGGGTAACAGGATAACAGGATAACATGGTAACAGGATAACAGGGTAACATGGTAACAGGGTAACAGGATAACAGGGTAACAGGATAACAAGATAACAGGGTAACAGGATAACAGGGTAACATGATAACATGGTAACAGGATAACATGGTAACAGGGTAACAGGGTAACATGATAACAGGGTAACATGATAACAGGGTAACAGGGTAACAGGATAACAAGATAACAGGGTAACAGGATAACAAGGTAACAGGGTAACAGGGTAACAGGATAACAAGATAACAGGGTAACAGGATAACAGGGTAACATGATAACATGGTAACAGGATAACAGGGTAACAGGGTAACAGGGTAACATGATAACATGGTAACAGGATAACATGGTAACAGGATAACAGGGTAACAGGATAACAGGGTAACATGATAACAGGATAACAGGATAACAGGATAACAGGATAACAAGATAACACGGTAACAGGGTAACAGGATAACAGGGTAACATGATAACAGGGTAACAGGGTAACAGGATAACAAGATAACAGGGTAACAGGATAACAAGGTAACAGGGTAACAGGATAACAGGGTAACATGATAACAGGGTAACAGGGTAACAGGATAACAAGATAACAGGGTAACAGGATAACAAGGTAACAGGGTAACAGGATAACAGGGTAACATGATAACAGGATAACAAGATAACAGGGTAACAGGATAACAAGGTAGCAGGGTAACAGGGTAACAGGGTAACAGGATAACAAGATAACAGGGTAACAGGATAACAAGGTAACAGGGTAACAGGATAACAGGGTAACATGATAACAGGGTAACAGGGTAACAGGATAACAAGATAACAGGGTAACAGGATAACAAGGTAACAGGGTAACAGGATAACAGGGTAACATGATAACAGGATAACAAGATAACAGGGTAACAGGATAACAAGGTAGCAGGGTAACAGGATATCAGGATAACAAGATAACACGGTAACAGGGTAACAGGATAACAGGGTAACATGATAACAGGGTAACAGGGTAACAGGATAACAAGATAACAGGGTAACAGGATAACAAGGTAACAGGGTAACAGGATAACAGGGTAACATGATAACAGGGTAACAGGGTAACAGGATAACAAGATAACAGGGTAACAGGATAACAAGGTAACAGGGTAACAGGATAACAGGGTAACATGATAACAGGATAACAAGATAACAGGGTAACAGGATAACAAGGTAGCAGGGTAACAGGATATCAGGGTAACATGATAACAGGGTAACAGGGTAACAGGATAACAAGATAACAGGGTAACAGGATAACAAGGTAACAGGGTAACAGGATAACAGGGTAACATGATAACATGGTAACAGGGTAACAGGGTAACAGGATAACAGGGTAACAGGATAACAGGGTAACAGGATAACAGGGTAACAGGATAACAGGGTAACAGGATAACAGGGTAACAGGGTAACAGGGTAACAGGATAACAGGGTAACAGGATAACAGGGTAACAGGATAACAGGGTAACAGGATAACAAGATAACAGGGTAACAGGGTAACAGGATAACAGGGTAACAGGATAACAGGGTAACAGGATAACAAGATAACAGGGTAACAGGGTAACAGGATAACAGGGTAACAGGATAACAGGATAACAGGGTAACAAGGTAACAGGGTAACAGGGTAACAGGGTAACAGGGTAACAGGATAACAGGATAACAGGGTAACAGGATAACAGGGTAACAGGATAACAGGATAACAGGGTAACAGGGTAAAGGGTAACAGGGTAATAGGATAACAGGATAACAGGGTAACAGGGTAACAGGGTAACAGGATAACAGGATAACAGGGTAACAGGATAACAGGATAACAGGGTAACAGGATAACAGGATAACAGGGTAACAGGATAACAGGATAACAGGGTAACAGGGTAACAGGGTAACAGGGTAACAGGGTAACAGGGTAACAGGATAACATGGTAACAGGATAACAGGGTAACAGGGTAACAGGATAACAAGATAACAGGGTAACAGGATAACAAGGTAACAGGGTAACAGGATAACAGGGTAACATGATAACATGGTAACAGGGTAACAGGGTAACAGGATAAAAGGGTAACAGGATAACAGGGTAACAGGATAACAGGGTAACAGGATAACAGGGTAACAGGGTAACAGGATAACAAGATAACAGGGTAACAGGATAACAAGGTAACAGGGTAACAGGGTAACAGGATAACAAGATAACAGGGTAACAGGATAACAGGGTAACATGATAACATGGTAACAGGATAACATGGTAACAGGGTAACAGGGTAACAGGATAACAGGGTAACATGATAACATGGTAACAGGATAACATGGTAACAGGATAACAGGGTAACAGGATAACAGGGTAACATGATAACAGGGTAACAGGATAACAGGATAACAGGATAACAAGATAACACGGTAACAGGGTAACAGGATAACAGGGTAACATGATAACAGGGTAACAGGGTAACAGGATAACAGGATAACAAGATAACACGGTAACAGGGTAACAGGATAACAGGGTAACATGATAAAAAGGTAACAGGGTAACAGGATAACAAGATAACAGGGTAACAGGATAACAAGGTAACAGGGTAACAGGATAACAGGGTAACATGATAACAGGGTAACAGGGTAACAGGATAACAAGATAACAGGGTAACAGGATAACAAGGTAACAGGGTAACAGGATAACAGGGTAACATGATAACATGGTAACAGGGTAACAGGGTAACAGGATAAAAGGGTAACAGGATAACAGGGTAACAGGATAACAGGGTAACAGGATAACAGGGTAACAGGGTAACAGGGTAACAGGATAACAGGGTAACAGGATAACAGGGTAACAGGATAACAGGGTAACAGGATAACAAGATAACAGGGTAACAGGGTAACAGGATAACAGGATAACAGGGTAACAAGATAACAGGGTAACAGGGTAACAGGATAACAGGGTAACAGGATAACAGGATAACAGGGTAACAAGGTAACAGGGTAACAGGGTAACAGGGTAACAGGGTAACAGGGTAACAGGATAACAGGATAACAGGGTAACAGGGTAACAGGGTAACAGGATAACAAGATAACAGGGTAACAGGATAACAAGGTAACAGGGTAACAGGATAACAGGGTAACATGATAACATGGTAACAGGGTAACAGGGTAACAGGATAACATGGTAACAGGGTAACAGGGTAACATGATAACAGGGTAACATGATAACAGGGTAACAGGGTAACAGGATAACAAGATAACAGGGTAACAGGATAACAAGGTAACAGGGTAACAGGGTAACAGGATAACAAGATAACAGGGTAACAGGATAACAGGGTAACATGATAACATGGTAACAGGATAACAGGGTAACAGGGTAACAGGGTAACATGATAACATGGTAACAGGATAACATGGTAACAGGATAACAGGGTAACAGGATAACAGGGTAACATGATAACAGGATAACAGGATAACAGGATAACAGGATAACAAGATAACACGGTAACAGGTTTAACAGGATAACAGGGTAACATGATAACAGGGTAACAGGGTAACAGGATAACAAGATAACAGGGTAACAGGATAACAAGGTAACAGGGTAACAGGATAACAGGGTAACATGATAACAGGGTAACAGGGTAACAGGATAACAAGATAACAGGGTAACAGGATAACAAGGTAACATGGTAACAGGATAACAGGGTAACATGATAACAGGATAACAAGATAACAGGGTAACAGGATAACAAGGTAGCAGGGTAACAGGATAACAGGGTAACATGATAACAGGGTAACAGGGTAACAGGATAACAAGATAACAGGGTAACAGGATAACAAGGTAACAGGGTAACAGGATAACAGGGTAACATGATAACATGGTAACAGGGTAACAGGGTAACAGGATAACAGGGTAACAGGATAACAGGGTAACAGGATAACAGGGTAACAGGATAACAGGGTAACAGGATAACAGGGTAACAGGGTAACAGGGTAACAGGATAACAGGGTAACAGGATAACAGGGTAACAGGATAACAGGGTAACAGGATAACAAGATAACAGGGTAACAGGGTAACAGGATAACAGGGTAACAGGATAACAGGGTAACAGGATAACAAGATAACAGGGTAACAGGGTAACAGGATAACAGGGTAACAGGATAACAGGATAACAGGGTAACAAGGTAACAGGGTAACAGGGTAACAGGGTAACAGGGTAACAGGATAACAGGATAACAGGGTAACAGGATAACAGGGTAACAGGATAACAGGATAACAGGGTAACAGGGTAACAGGGTAACAGGGTAACAGGGTAATATGATAACAGGATAACAGGGTAACAGGGTAACAGGGTAACAGGATAACAGGATAACAGGGTAACAGGATAACAGGATAACAGGGTAACAGGATAACAGGATAACAGGGTAACAGGATAACAGGATAACAGGGTAACAGGGTAACAGGGTAACAGGGTAACAGGGTAACAGGGTAACAGGATAACATGGTAACAGGATAACAGGGTAACAGGGTAACAGGATAACAAGATAACAGGGTAACAGGATAACAAGGTAACAGGGTAACAGGATAACAGGGTAACATGATAACATGGTAACAGGGTAACAGGGTAACAGGATAAAAGGGTAACAGGATAACAGGGTAACAGGATAACAGGGTAACAGGATAACAGGGTAACAGGGTAACAGGATAACAAGATAACAGGGTAACAGGATAACAAGGTAACAGGGTAACAGGGTAACAGGATAACAAGATAACAGGGTAACAGGATAACAGGGTAACATGATAACATGGTAACAGGATAACATGGTAACAGGGTAACAGGGTAACAGGATAACAGGGTAACATGATAACATGGTAACAGGATAACATGGTAACAGGATAACAGGGTAACAGGATAACAGGGTAACATGATAACAGGGTAACAGGATAACAGGATAACAGGATAACAAGATAACACGGTAACAGGGTAACAGGATAACAGGGTAACATGATAACAGGGTAACAGGGTAACAGGATAACAGGATAACAAGATAACACGGTAACAGGGTAACAGGATAACAGGGTAACATGATAACAGGGTAACAGGGTAACAGGATAACAAGATAACAGGGTAACAGGATAACAAGGTAACAGGGTAACAGGATAACAGGGTAACATGATAACAGGGTAACAGGGTAACAGGATAACAAGATAACAGGGTAACAGGATAACAAGGTAACAGGGTAACAGGATAACAGGGTAACATGATAACATGGTAACAGGGTAACAGGGTAACAGGATAAAAGGGTAACAGGATAACAGGGTAACAGGATAACAGGGTAACAGGATAACAGGGTAACAGGGTAACAGGGTAACAGGATAACAGGGTAACAGGATAACAGGGTAACAGGATAACAGGGTAACAGGATAACAAGATAACAGGGTAACAGGGTAACAGGATAACAGGGTAACAGGATAACAGGGTAACAGGATAACAAGATAACAGGGTAACAGGGTAACAGGATAACAGTGTAACAGGATAACAGGATAACAGGGTAACAAGGTAACAGGGTAACAGGGTAACAGGGTAACAGGGTAACAGGATAACAGGATAACAGGGTAACAGGATAACAGGGTAACAGGATAACAGGATAACAGCGTAACAGGGTAACAGGGTAACAGGGTAACAGGATAACAGGATAACAGGGTAACAGGGTAACAGGATAACAGGATAACAGGGTAACAGGATAACAGGATAACAGGGTAACAGGATAACAGGATAACAGGGTAACAGGATAACAGGATAACAGGGTAACAGGGTAACAGGGTAACAGGGTAACAGGGTAACAGGATAACATGGTAACAGGATAACAGGGTAACAGGGTAACAGGATAACAAGATAACAGGGTAACAGGATAACAAGGTAACAGGGTAACAGGATAACAGGGTAACATGATAACATGGTAACAGGGTAACAGGGTAACAGGATAAAAGGGTAACAGGATAACATGGTAACAGGATAACAGGGTAACAGGATAACAGGGTAACAGGGTAACAGGATAACAGGGTAACAGGATAACAGGATAACAGGGTAACAGGATAACAGGGTAACAGGATAACAAGGTAACAGGGTAACAGGGTAACAGGATAACAAGGTAACAGGGTAACAGGGTAACAGGATAACAGGGTAACAGGATAACAGGGTAACAGGATAACAAGATAACAGGGTAACAGGGTAACAGGATAACAGGGTAACAGGATAACATGATAACAGGGTAACAAGGTAACAGGGTAACAGGATAACAGGGTAACAGGATAACAGGATAACAGGGTAACAAGGTAACAGGGTAACAGGGTAACAGGGTAACAGGGTAACAGGATAACAGGATAACAGGGTAACAGGATAACAAGATAACAGGGTAACAGGATAACAAGGTAACAGGGTAACAGGATAACAGGGTAACATGATAACAGGGTAACAGGGTAACAGGATAACAAGATAACAGGGTAACAGGATAACAAGGTAACAGGGTAACAGGATAACAGGGTAACATGATAACAGGGTAACAGGGTAACAGGATAACAAGATAACAGGGTAACAGGATAACAAGGTAACAGGGTAACAGGATAACAGGGTAACATGATAACATGGTAACAGGGTAACAGGGTAACAGGATAAAAGGGTAACAGGATAACAGGGTAACAGGATAACAGGGTAACAGGATAACAGGGTAACAGGGTAACAGGGTAACAGGATAACAGGGTAAAAGGATAACAGGGTAACAGGATAACAGGGTAACAGGGTAACAGGATAACAGGGTAACAGGATAACAGGGTAACAGGATAACAAGATAACAGGGTAACAGGGTAAAAGGATAACAGGGTAACATGATAACAGGGTAACAGGGTAACAAGGTAACAGGGTAACAGGGTAACAGGGTAACAGGGTAACAGGATAACAGGGTAACAGGATAACAGGGTAACAGGATAACAGGGTAACAGGGTAACATGATCACAGGATCACAGGGTAACAGGGTAACAGGGTAACAGGATAACAGGATAACAGGGTAACAGGATAACAGGGTAACAGGGTAACAGGATAACAGGATAACAGGGTAACAGGATAACAGGATAACAGGGTAACAGGGTAACAGGGTAACAGGGTAACAGGGTAACAGGATAACATGGTAACAGGATAACAGGGTAACAGGGTAACAGGATAACAGGGTAACAGGGTAACAGGATAACAAGGTAACAGGGTAACAGGATAACAGGATAACAGGGTAACATGATAACATGGTAACAGGGTAACAGGGTAACAGGATAAAAGGGTAACAGGATAACAGGGTAACAGGATAACAGGGTAACAGGATAACAGGGTAACAGGGTAACAGGGTAACAGGATAACAGGGTAACAGGATAACAGGGTAACAGGATAACAGGGTAACAGGATAACAAGATAACAGGGTAACAGGGTAACAGGATAACAGGGTAACAGGATAACAGGGTAACAGGATAACAAGATAACAGGGTAACAGGGTAACAGGATAACAGGGTAACAGGATAACAGGATAACAGGGTAACAAGGTAACAGGGTAACAGGGTAACAGGGTAACAGGGTAACAGGATAACAGGGTAACAGGGTAACAGGATAACAGGGTAACAGGATAACAGGGTAACAGGATAACAGGGTAACAGGATAACAGGATAACATGGTAACATGGTAACAGGATAACAGGGTAACAGGGTAACAGGGTAACAGGGTAACAGGATAAAAGGGTAACAGGATAACAGGGTAACAGGATAACAGGATAACAGGATAACAGGGTAACAGGGTAACAGGGTAACAGGATAACAGGGTAACAGGGTAACAGGGTAACAGGGTAACAGGGTAACAGGATAACAGGATAACAGGGTAACAGGGTAACAGGATAACAGGGTAACAGGGTAACAGGATAACAGGATAACAGGGTAACAGGGTAACAGGGTAACAGGGTAACAGGATAACAAGATAACAGGATAACAGGGTAATAGGGTAACAAGATAACAGGATAACAAGGTAACAAGGTAACAGGGTAACAGGATAACATGATAACAGGATAACAGGGTAACAGGATAACAGGGTAACAGGATAACAGGATAACAGGGTAACAGGATAACAAGGTAACAGGGTAACAGGATAACAGGGTAACAGGGTAACAGGGTAACAGGGTAACAGGATAACAGGGTAACAGGGTAACAGGATAACAGGGTAACAAGGTAACAGGGTAACAGGGTAACATGGTAACAGGATAACATGATAACAGGATAACAGGGTAACAGGATAACATGATAACAGGATAACAGGGTAACAGGGTAACAGGATAACATGGTAACAGGATAACAGGGTAACAGGATAACAGGATAACATGGTAACAGGATAACAGGGTAACAGGGTAATAGGGTAACAGGGTAACAGGGTAACAGGGTAACAGGGTAACAGGATAACAGGGTAACAGGGTAACAGGATAACAGGATAACAGGGTAACAGGATAACAGGATAACAGGATAACAAGGTAACAGGATAACAGGGTAACAGGGTAACAGGGTAACAGGGTAACAGGGTAACAGGATAACAGGATAACAAGGTAACAGGATAACAGGGTAACAGGGTAACAGGGTAACAGGATAACAGGATAACAGGATAACAGGGTAACAGGATAACAGGATAACAGGATAACAGGGTAACAGGATAACAGGGTAACAGGATAACAGGATAACAGGATAACAAGGTAGCAGGATAACAGGGTAACAGGGTAACAGGGTAACAGGGTAACAGGATAACAAGATACCAGGATAACAGGGTAATAGGGTAACAAGATAACAGGATAACATGGTAACAGGGTAACAGGGTAACAGGATAACAGGGTAACAGGATAACATGATAACAGGGTAACAGGGTAACAGGATAACAGGGTAACAGGGTAACAGGATAACAGGGTAACAGGATAACATGATAACAGGATAACAGGGTAACAGGATAACAGGGTAACAGGATAACAGGGTAACAGGGTAACAAGGTAACAGGGTCACAGGATAACAGGATAACAGGATAACAGGATAACAGGATAACAGGGTAACAGGATAACAGGGTAACAGGATAACATGGTAACAGGGTAACAGGGTAACAGGATAACAGGGTAACAGGATAACAGGATAACATGATAACAGGATAACAGGGTAACAGGATAACAGGGTAACAGGATAACATGGTAACAGGGTAACAGGGTAACAGGATAACAGGGTAACAGGATAACAGGATAACAGGGTAACAGGATAACAAGGTAACAGGGTAACAGGGTAACAGGGTAACATGATAACATGATAACAGGATAACAGGGTAACAGGATAACAGGGTAACAGGATAACAGGATAACAGGGTAACAGGATAACAAGGTAACAAGGTAACAGGGTAACAGGATAACAAGGTAACAAGGTAACAGGGTAACAGGATAACATGATAACAGGATAACAGGGTAACAGGATAACAGGGTAACAGGATAACAGGATAACAGGGTAACAGGATAACAAGGTAACAGGGTAACAGGATAACAGGGTAACAGGGTAACAGGGTAACAGGGTAACAGGATAACAGGGTAACAGGGTAACAGGGTAACAAGGTAACAGGGTAACAGGGTAACAGGGTAACAGGATAACAGGATAACAGGATAACAGGGTAACAGGGTAACAGGATAACAGGATAACAGGGTAACAGGGTAACAGGGTAACAGGATAACAGGGTAACAGGGTAACAGGGTAACAGGATAACAGGATAACAGGGTAACAGGGTAACAGGGCAACAGGGTAACAGGGTAACAGGATAACAGGGTAACAAGGTAACAGGATAACAGGGTAACAAGGTAACAAGGTAACATGGTAACAGGATAACAAGGTAACAAGGTATCAGGGTAACAGGATAACATGATAACAGGGTAACAGGGTAACAGGGTAACAGGGTAACAGGATAACAGGATAACAGGGTAACAGGATAACAAGGTAACAGGGTAACAGGGTAACAGGGTAACAGGGTAACAGGATAACAGGGTAACAGGGTAACAGGGTAACAGGGTAACAAGGTAACAGGGTAACAGGGTAACAGGGTAACAGGGTAACAGGATAACAGGGTAACAGGGTAACAGGGTAACAGGATAACATGATAACAGGGTAACAGGGTAACAGGGTAACAGGATAACAAGGTAACAGGGTAACAGGATAACAGGATAACAGAGTTGACGTGTTTTGTTCGGTCCGCTCACTTTTCCACCACAAAATATTTAAAAAATTGCTAAAAAATAGAGATGTTTAATGTTTCACCATATTAAAACAAAATTTCAGTTTAAATAAAAGGGTTGACCTGAAAATGAATGACTAATCACATGAAATAAATAATAATCTTCAGAAATGACATTGTCAAAGCAACAATAGAACGAGGTCTACAATGATGGTGAAACGTGAAGACATCTTTGGATGGGTTGAAATCCTCCTCAAAGTGATACAGGGTACATGTCAAAATGACAGAGGGACATGTCAAAATGCTGAATTTGGGCACTTTAGCCTATATTCATGTAAAAATCTGATTTTGTCACGATCGTTGGAAGCATACTAGGACGAATGTGCAGAGTGATCTGGGTTCCACATCTTTTTATTTAAAGTAAGTGAACCACACAACAAAACAATAAACGAAATGTGACGCCAATGGCGTGCTAACAGGTAACTACACATAAACAATATATCCCACAAACACAAGTGAGAAAAATGCTAGTTAAATATGATCCCCAATTGGAGACAACGATTACCGGCTGCCTCTAATTGGGAATCATACAAATCACCAACATAGAAATACTAAACTAGAACCCCACATAGAAAATATAAACTAGAATTCCCCCCAGTCACGCCCTGACCTACTATACTATAGAGAAACAAAGGCTCTCTATGGTCAGGGCGTGACAGATTTATTGAATTCTCCAGGTGGTCTATATTAAGGCCACTTCATTTAATTTAACAGCCTTTTAAAATTAAATACATATCAAAAAGGACACAAAATGCACTCTTTGGTGGAATGACCCATGTAATATGTTTCCACCAGTTCTAGTAGGTTCCACCTGAATGCTGTTCTTCTCTGATGCTGTTACAGGGGAGGCTCGGGGACCAGCATCAATGGCCAGCAGGGTGACAACATAGAGATGGTGGACAACCGAGTCCAGGTGCTGAAGTCTGTCCCGGTCAACCTGTCGCTCAACACTGACCACCTGGACAAGAGAGTAAACATGTCCCTCAACACTGACCACCTGGACAAGAGGGAGGAGTACGGGGTGGGGACGGGTGATGGACCTGGGGCTATTGCCTTGGTGAAGGCAGAGATGTTTGCCCCGGTGTTCATGGGTCCTGGGGTTGGGACGGGGGTGCACTACCGAGTAGAGGGCGAGGAGCAGGAGTCAAGGGTTGTCTATGAACAGATGAGTCCGTATGTATCCGATGTGTCAATAGTTAGTCACGGAGGATATGTTAAGGAGGACCAGCGCAGCACGCCTGATGACAGCCCGTATGAAGAGGAGAGCGATGTGGTAAGAGGATGTTAGGACTTATGTGTTAATCATGTATATTCTTAAGTTATGTTAAAAGCCCAGTGCAGTCAAAAACCTGATATTCCTATTCCACACTGAGGTTGGTATAATACTGTGACATTGTGAAAATGATGATAATGCCCATTTAGCGTTAGAGCTATTGGAATAGACTGCCACAAGTTTCAGCCTGTTTTGGTAGGATGGCGTTTTGGCTTGGCTGGTGAGACATCGCCAAGCGGTATATTGATTAATATACCATTAAGAAAGAGAGTTCCAAACCTCTCTGCCAATAACAGGTAGTTTTCTGTTTCCCCTCCCCACTCAAACCACTCCCAGACAGTTCTAGATAAATTATTGCTTGAGAAATTCCTCTTTGCTATTTTTGACCATTTTTATTTAAAACATTCACAGTAAGGTACTTAATTGTTACTCAGCAATGTTTTGATATTGAGATAACAGCTGTACTGGACCTTACAGCTATAACACCACGGCGAAAACTCATTACAATCACATTACAACTTAGAATTATGTGATTGCAACCTGTCTGCCCACTTGGGAAGGATACTTCCCTTTAGCAAATTGTTAATACTGATGCCCCAATATGCTATAGAACTGGAAAAGCCAAAATGTCAGTAAATGAACCAAAGTGTTGATTAACTTCCTCTAAATGTACCATAGTTGGTTCCCCTTTCCTTGTCTGACTGACTGCCTGACACATTGATGTTTCCCCCCCAACAGAAATACCACACACCGAAGTCTATAGCACAGGAAGAGTTTATCTTCGACCAACAAGTAGTGTAAGTCACTACTCCAAACACATCCACAACATACTGTCCAATTAGACAATATACAGCATTTTTGTTGGCTGAGATATCCACCAGTCATATCTACAGACTAATCATGTGTTGTGTCTTCTAACAGGGATACGTTTCAGTACAAGCTGGAAGCCACCAGGTCACTGCGTGTGAAGCAGGGGGAGGGGCCCATGACGTACCTGAACAAGGGCCAGTTCTACGCTGTGACGCTCAGCGAGCTGGGAGCTAACAAACGCCTGAGACATCCAATCAGCAAAGTCAGGGTGAGTTGAAGAATGAGAACGAAGAATGCACATCTTTAGTACTCTGGGAACTAACTAGCACATCTTTAGGAGTACTCTGGGAACTAACTAGCACATCTTTAGCACTCTGGGAGTTAACTAGCACATATTTAGGAGTACTCTGGGAACTAACTAGCACATCTTTAGGAGTACTCTGGGAACTAACTAGCACATCTTTAGCACTCTGGGAGTTAACTAGCACATATTTAGGAGTACTCTGGGAACTAACGAGCACATCTTTCGTACTCTGGGTGTTAAGTAGCACATATTTAGGAGTACTCTGGGAGTTAACTAGCACATCTTCAGTACTCTGGGAGTTAACTAGCACATCTTTAGTACTCTGGGAGTTAACTAGCACATATTTAGTACTCTGGGAACTAACTAGCACATCTTTAGTACACTGGGAGTTAACTAGCACATCTTTAGTACTCTGGGAGTTAACCATCACATCTTTAGTACTCTGTGAGTTAACTAGCACATCTTTAGGAGTACTCTGGGAACTAACTAGCACATCTTTAGTACTCTGGGAGTTAACTAGCACATCTTTAGGAGTACTCTGGGAACTAACTAGCACATCTTTAGTACTCTGGGAACTAACTAGCACATTTTTAGTACTCTGGGAATTAACTAGCACATCTTTAGGAGTACTCTGTGAACTAACTAGCACATCTTTATTCATCTGGGAGCTAACTAGCACATCTTTAGGAGTACTCTGTGAACCAACTAGCACATCTTTAGTAATCTGGGAGCTAACTAGCACATTTTTAGTACTCTGGGAACTAACTAGCACATCTTTAGTACTCTGGGAACTAACTAGCACATCTTTAGGAGTACTCTGGGAGTTAACTAGCACATTTTTAGGAGTACTCTGGGAACTAACTAGCACATCTTTAGTACTCTGGGAACTAACTAGCACATCTTTAGGAGTACTCTGGGAACAATCTAGCACATCTTTAGTACTCTGGGAGTTAACTAGCACATCTTTAGTACTCTGGGAGTTAACTAGCACATCTTTAGTACTCTGGGAACTAACGAGCACATCTTTAGTACTCTGGGAACTAACTAGCACATCTTTAGTAGTCTGGGAGTTAACTCTCACATCTTTAGGAGTACTCTGGGAACGAACTAGCACATCTATAGTAATCTGGGAGCTAACTAGCACATCTTTAGGAGTACTCTGGGAACTAACTAGCACATCTTTAGTAATCTGGGAGCTAACTAGCACATTTTTAGTACTCTGGGAGTTAACTAGCACAGTTTTAGTACTCTGGAAACTAACTAGCACATCTTTATTACTCTGGGAGTTAACTAGCACATCTTTAGGAGTACTCTGGGAACTAACTAGCACATTTTTAGTACTCTTGGAACTATCTAGCACATCTTTAGTACTCTGGGAATTAACTAGCACATCTTTAGTACTCTGTGAACTAACTAGCACATTTTTAGTACTCTGGGAGATAACTAGCACATCTTTAGTACTCTGGGAGTTAACTAGCAGATCTTTAGTACTCTGGGAGTTAACTAGCACATCTTTAGGAGTACTCTGTGAACTAACTAGCACATCTTTATTAATCTGGGAGCTAACTAGCACATCTTTAGGAGTACTCTGTGAACCAACTAGCACATCTTTAGTAATCTGGGAGCTAACTAGCACATCTTTAGTACTCTGGGAACTAACTAGCACATCTTTAGGAGTACTCTGGGAGTTAACTAGCACATTTTTAGGAGTACTCTGGGAACTAACTAGCACATCTTTAGTACTCTGGGAACTAACTAGCACATCTTTAGGAGTACTCTGGGAACAATCTAGCACATCTTTAGTACTCTGGGAGTTAACTAGCACATCTTTAGTACTCTGGGAGTTAACTAGCACATCTTTAGTACTCTGGGAACTAACGAGCACATCTTTAGTACTCTGGGAACTAACTAGCACATCTTTAGTAGTCTGGGAGTTAACTCTCACATCTTTAGGAGTACTCTGGGAACGAACTAGCACATCTATAGTAATCTGGGAGCTAACTAGCACATCTTTAGGAGTACTCTGGGAACTAACTAGCACATCTTTAGTACTCTGGGAGTTAACTAGCACATATTTAGTACTCTGGGAACTAACTAGCACATCTTTAGTACTCTGGGAGTTAACTAGCACATCTTTAGTACTCTGGGAGTTAACCATCACATCTTTAGTACTCTGGGAGTTAACTAGCACATCTTTAGGAGTACTCTGGGAACTAACTAGCACATCTTTAGTACTCTGGGAGTTAACTAGCACATCTTTAGGAGTACTCTGGGAACTAACTAGCACATCTTTAGTACTCTGGGAACTAACTAGCACATTTTTAGTACTCTGGGAACTAACTAGCACATCTTTAGTAGTCTGGGAGTTAACTCTCACATCTTTAGGAGTACTCTGGGAACGAACTAGCACATCTATAGTAATCTGGGAGCTAACTAGCACATCTTTAGGAGTACTCTGGGAACTAACTAGCACATCTTTAGTAATCTGGGAGCTAACTAGCACATTTTTAGTACTCTGGGAGTTAACTAGCACAGTTTTAGTACTCTGGGAACTAACTAGCACATCTTTATTACTCTGGGAGTTAACTAGCACATCTTTAGGAGTACTCTGGGAACTAACTAGCACATTTTTAGTACTCTTGGAACTATCTAGCACATCTTTAGTACTCTGGGAATTAACTAGCACATCTTTAGTACTCTGTGAACTAACTAGCACATTTTTAGTACTCTGGGAGTTAACTAGCACATCTTTAGTACTCTGGGAGTTAACTAGCACATCTTTAGTACTCTGGGAGTTAACTAGCACATCTTTAGGAGTACTCTGTGAACTAACTAGCACATCTTTATTAATCTGGGAGCTAACTAGCACATCTTTAGGAGTACTCTGTGAACCAACTAGCACATCTTTAGTAATCTGGGAGCTAACTAGCACATTTTTAGTACTCTGGGAACTAACTAGCACATCTTTAGTACTCTAGGAACTAACTAGCACATCTTTAGGAGTACTCTGGGAACAATCTAGCACATCTTTAGTACTCTGGGAGTTAACTAGCACATCTTTAGTACTCTGGGAGTTAACTAGCACATCTTTAGTACTCTGGGAACTAACGAGCACATCTTTAGTACTCTGGGAACTAACTAGCACATCTTTAGTAGTCTGGGAGTTAACTCTCACATCTTTAGGAGTACTCTGGGAACGAACTAGCACATCTATATTAATCAGGGAGCTAACTAGCACATCTTTAGGAGTACTCTGGGAACTAACTAGCACATCTTTAGTAATCTGGGAGCTAACTAGCACATTTTTAGTACTCTGGGAGTTAACTAGCACAGTTTTAGTACTCTGGGAACTAACTAGCACATCTTTATTACTCTGGGAGTTAACTAGCACATCTTTAGGAGTACTCTGGGAACTAACTAGCACATTTTTAGTACTCTTGGAACTATCTAGCACATCTTTAGTACTCTGGGAATTAACTAGCACATCTTTAGTACTCTGTGAACTAACTAGCACATTTTTAGTACTCTGGGAGTTAACTAGCACATCTTTAGTACTCTGGGAGTTAACTAGCACATCTTTAGTACTCTGGGAGTTAACTAGCACATCTTTAGGAGTAATCTGGGAACTAATTAGCACATCTTTAGTAATCTGGGAGCTAACTAGCACATCTTTAGGAGTACTCTGTGAACTAACTAGCACATCTTTAGTAATCTGGGAGCTAACTAGCACATCTTTAGGAGTACTCTGTGAACCAACTAGCACATCTTTAGTAATCTGGGAGCTAACTAGCACATCTTTAGTACTCTGGGAGTTAACCATCACATCTTTAGTACTCTGGGAGTTAACTAGCACATCTTTAGGAGTACTCTGGGAAATAACTAGCACATCTTTAGTACTCTGGGAGTTAACTAGCACATCTTTAGGAGTACTCTGGGAACTAACTAGCACTTCTTTAGTACTCTGGGAACTAACTAGCACATTTTTAGTAGTCTGGGAACTATCTAGCACATCTTTAGTACTCTGGGAATTAACTAGCACATCTTTAGGAGTACTCTGTGAACTAACTAGCACATCTTTATTAATCTGGGAGCTAACTAGCACATCTTTAGGAGTACTCTGGGAACTAACTAGCACATCTTTAGTAATCTGGGAGCTAACTAGCACATTTTTAGTACTCTGGGAACTAACTAGCACATCTTTAGTACTCTGGGAACTAACTAGCACATCTTTAGGAGTACTCTGGGAGTTAACTAACACATTTTTAGGAGTACTCTGGGAACTAACTAGCACATCTTTAGTACTCTGGGAACTAACTAGCACATCTTTAGGAGTACTCTGGGAACAATCTATCACATCTTTAGTACTCTGGGAGTTAACTAGCACATCTTTAGTACTCTGGGAGTTAACTAGCACATCTTTAGTACTCTGGGAACTAACGAGCACATCTTTAGTACTCTGGGAACTAACTAGCACATCTTTAGTAGTCTGGGAGTTAACTCTCACATCTTTAGGAGTACTCTGGGAACGAACTAGCACATCAATAGTAATCTGGGAGCTAACTAGCACATCTTTAGGAGTACTCTGGGAACTAACTAGCACATCTTTAGTAATCTGGGAGCTAACTAGCACATTTTTAGTACTCTGGGAGTTAACTAGCACAGTTTTAGTACTCTGGGAACTAACTAGCACATCTTTATTACTCTGGGAGTTAACTAGCACATCTTTAGGAGTACTCTGGGAACTAACTAGCACATTTTTAGTACTCTTGGAACTATCTAGCACATCTTTAGTACTCTGGGAGTTAACTAGCACATCTTTAGTACTCTGGGAGTTAACTAGCACAGTTTTAGTACTCTGGGAACTAACTAGCACATCTTTATTACTCTGGGAGTTAACTAGCACATCTTTAGGAGTACTCTGGGAACTAACTAGCACATTTTTAGTACTCTGGGAGTTAACTAGCACAGTTTTAGTACTCTGGGAACTAACTAGCACATCTTTATTACTCTGGGAGTTAACTAGCACATCTTTAGGAGTACTCTGGGAACTAACTAGCACATTTTTAGTACTCTGGGAGTTAACTAGCACAGTTTTAGTACTCTGGGAACTAACTAGCACATCTTTATTACTCTGGGAGTTAACTAGCACATCTTTAGGAGTACTCTGGGAACTAACTAGCACATTTTTAGTACTCTGGGAATTAACTAGCACATCTTTAGTACTCTGTGAACTAACTAGCACATTTTTAGTACTCTGGGAGTTAACTAGCACATCTTTAGTACTCTGGGAGTTAAGTAGCACATCTTTAGGAGTACTCTGTGAACCAACTAGCACATCTTTAGTAATCTGGGAGCTAACTAGCACATTTTTAGTACTCTGGGAGTTAACAAACGCATCTTTTTTTTTTTACCTTTATTTAACCAGGCAAGTCAGTTAAGAACAAATTCTTATTTTCAATGACGGCCTGGGTTAACTGCCTGTCCAGGGGCAGAATGACAGATTTGTACCTTGTCAGCTCGGGGGTTTGAACTCGCAACCTTCTGGTTACTAGTCCAACGCTCTAACCACTAGGCTACCCTGCCACCTCTTTAGTACTCTGGGAACTAACTAGCACATCTTTAGAACTCTGGGAACTAACTAGCACATCTTTAGTACTCTGGGAACTAACTAGCACATCTTTAGGAGTACTCTGGGAACAATCTAGCACATCTTTAGTACTCTGGGAGTTAACTAGCACATCTTTAGTACTCTGGGAGTTAACTAGCACATCTTTAGTACTCTGGGAACTAACGAGCACATCTTTAGTACTCTGGGAGTTAACTAGCACATCTTTATTACTCTGGGAGTTAACTAGCACATCTTTAGGAGTACTCTGGGAACTAACTAGCACATTTTTAGTACTCTTGGAACTATCTAGCACACCTTTAGTACTCTGGGAATTAACTAGCACATCTTTAGTACTCTGGGAGTTAACTAGCACATCTTTAGGAGTAATCTGGGAACTAATTAGCACATCTTTAGTAATCTGGGAGCTAACTAGCACATCTTTAGGAGTACTCTGTGAACTAACTAGCACATCTTTAGTAATCTGGGAGCTAACTAGCACATCTTTAGGAGTACTCTGGGAACAATCTAGCACATCTTTAGTACTCTGGGAGTTAACTAGCACATCTTTAGTACTCTGGGAGTTAACTAGCACATCTTTAGTACTCTGGGAACTAACGAGCACATCTTTAGTACTCTGGGAACTAACTAGCACATCTTTAGTACTCTGGGAACTAACTAGCACATCTTTAGAACTCTGGGAACTAACTAGCACATCTTTAGAACTCTGGGAACTAACTAGCACATCTTTAGTACTCTGGGAACTAACTAGCACATCTTTAGGAGTACTCTGGGAACAATCTAGCACATCTTTAGTACTCTGGGAGTTAACTAGCACATCTTTAGTACTCTGGGAACTAACTAGCACATCTTTAGTACTCTGGGAACTAACTAGCACATCTTTAGTAGTCTGGGAGTTAACTATCACATCTTTAGGAGTACTCTGGGAACGAACTAGCACATCTATAGTAATCTGGGAGCTAACTAGCACATCTTTAGGAGTACTCTGGGAACTAACTAGCACATCTTTAGTAATCTGGGAGCTAACTAGCACATTTTTAGTACTCTGGGAGTTAACTAGCACATTTTTAGTACTCTGGGAGTTAACTAGCACATCTTTAGGAGTACTCTTGGAGTTAACTAGCACATCTTTAGTACTCTGGGAGCTAACTAGCACATCTTTAGGAGTTCTCTGGGAGCTAACTAGCACATTTTTTAGTACTCTGGGAGCTAACTATCACATTTTTAGTTCTCTGGGAGCTAAATAGCTTTTGAGTATAAAATAATGATAATTGGATTCATGTACACTGCCATTCTAAAGTTTGGGGTCACTTAGAAGTGTCCTTGTTTTTGAAAAAAAAGTACATTTTTGTCCATTAATGATTATTGTTGCTTGAAACAGCTGATTTTTAATGGAATATCTACATAGGTGTATGGAGGCCCATTATCAGCAACCATCACTCCTGTGTTCCAATGGCATGTTGTGTTAGCTAATCCAAATTTATAGTTTTAAAACGCTATTTGATCATTATAAAACCCTTTTGCAATTATGTTAGCACAGCTGAAAACTGTTGTCTGATTAAAGAAGCAATACAACTGGCCTTCTTTAAACTAGTTGAGTATCTGGAGCATCAGCATTTGTGGGTTCGATTACAGGCTCAAAATGGCCAGAAATAACAAACTTTCTTCTGAAACTCATCAGTCTATTCTTGTTATGAGAAATTAAGGCTATTTCATGCAAGAAATTGCCAAGAAACTGAAGATGTCGTACAGCGCTGTGTACTACTCCCTTCACAGATCAGCGCAAACGGGCTCTAACCAGAATAGAAAGAGGAGTGGGAGGCCCCAGTGCACAACTGAGCAAGAGGACAAGTACATTAGAGTGTCTAGTTTGAGAAACAGATGCCTCACAAGTCCTCAACTGACAGCTTCATTAAATAGGACCCACAAAACACCAGTCTCAACGTCAACAGTGAAGAGGCAACTCAGGGATGCTGGCCTTCTAGGCAGAGTTGCAAAGAAAAAGCCTTATCTCAGACTGGCCAATTCAAATATAAGATTAAGTTTGGCAAAATAACACATTTAGGCTTTTCTGAGGGCAAAAGTGGGTGCAACTCAATATTAGGAAGGTGTTCCTAATGTTTTATCCTCTCAGTGTATGTAGAAATGATAATGGACCTATATATTTTCTGGACCGCAAATAGATTCAGCCCAAAAAAGAAATAGTAAAAAAAAATCAGAGTGACTCTCAGTTGAATTTCCTAATCCCGATGTGGCCCTCAAGCCCAAACGTTTGCCCATCCCTGATCTACATTAATGTTGCTAATCATCGTCCTGTCTCCTATTCCTCTGACACAGAGTGTCATCATGGTGGTGTTCAGTGAAGACAAGAACAGAGACGAACAGCTGAAGTACTGGAAGTACTGGCACTCCCGCCAACACACTGCTAAACAGAGAGTACTAGACATAGGTAAGACCTGTAACTAACTAACTAACCATACTGGCACTCCTGCCAACACACTGCTAAACAGAGAGTACTAGACATAGGTAAGACCTGTAACTAACTAACTAACCATACTGGCACTCCTGCCAACACACTGGTAAACAGAGACTACTAGACATAGGTAAGACCTGTAACTAACTAACTAACCATACTGGCACTCCCGCCAACACACTGGTAAACAGAGAGTACTAGACATAGGTAAGACCTGTAACTATCTAACTAACCATACTGGCACTCCTGCCAACACACTGCTAAACAGAGAGTACTAGACATAGGTAAGACCTGTAACTAACAAATTAACCATACTGGCACTCCTGCCAACACACTGCTAAACAGAGAGTACTAGACATAGGTAAGACCTGTAACTAACAAATTAACCATACTGGCACTCCTGCCAACACACTGCTAAACAGAGAGTACTAGTCATAGGTAAGACCTGTAACTAACAAATTAACCATACTGGCACTCCTGCCAACACACTGCTAAACAGAGAGTACTAGACATAGATAAGACCTGTAACTAACTAACTAACCATACTGGCACTCCTGCCAACACACTGCTAAACAGAGAGTACTAGTCATAGGTAAGACCTGTAACTAACTAACTAACCATACTGGCACTCCTGCCAACACACTTTTTATAAGTGTACTAGACATTGGTGACTTGGAAAGAGTATAGAATTAGAGTTTGTTGAAAGTCCCTCAGACAACGACATTTGGAAAGATTCTACAAATGAAAGCGATATGCCTGTACGTAAACCTGTTAAATACTGTTAGTGTGGTATGTGTCCATTTACTGACTAGTATTGGACAGGCCTACCACCAGTCACTGTACCACATCCCCCTGCCTGGGCCTACCACCAGTCACTGTTCCACATCCCCCTGCCTGGGCCTACCACCAGTCACATCCCCCTGCCTGGGTCTACCACCAGTCACTGTTCCACATCCCCCTGCCTGGGCCTACCACCAGTCACTGTTCCACATCCCCCTGCCTGGGCCTACCACCAGTCACTGTTCCACATCCCCCTGCCTGGGCCTACCACCAGTCACTGTTCCACATCCCCCTGCCTGGGCCTACCACCAGTCACATCCCCCTGCCTGGGCCTACCACCAGTCACTGTTCCACATCCCCCTGCCTGGGCCTACCACCAGTCACTGTTCCACATCCCCCTGCCTGGGCCTACCACCAGTCACATCCCCCTGCCTGGGCCTACCACCAGTCGCTGTTGCACATCCCCCTGTCTGGGCCTACCAGCAGTCACTGTTCCACATCCCCCTGCCTGGGCCTACCACCAGTCACATCCCCCTGCCTGGGCCTACCACCAGTCACATCCCCCTGCCTGGGCCTACCACCAGTCACATCCCCCTGCCTGGGCCTACCACCAGTCACATCCCCCTGCCTGGGCCTACCACCAGTCACATCCCCCTGCCTGGGCCTACCACCAGTCACTGTTCCACATCCCCCTGCCTGGGCCTACCACCAGTCACTGTTCCACATCCCCCTGCCTGGGCCTACCACCAGTCACATCCCCCTGCCTGGGCCTACCACCAGTCGCTGTTGCACATCCCCCTGTCTGGGCCTACCAGCAGTCACTGTTCCACATCCCCCTGCCTGGGCCTACCACCAGTCACATCCCCCTGCCTGGGCCAACAACCGGTCACTGTTCCACATCCCCCTGCCTGGGCCTACAACCAGTCATATCCCCCTGCCTGGGCCTTCCACCAGTCACATCCCCCCTGCCTGGGCCTACCACCAATCATACACCCCTGCCTGGGCCTACCACCAGTCACATCCCCCCTGCCTGGGCCTTCCACCAGTCACATCCCCCTGCCTGGGCCTACCACCAGTCACATCCCCCCTGCCTGGGCCTTCCACCAGTCACATCCCCCCTGCCTGGGCCTACCACCAATCATACACCTCTGCCTGGGCCTACCACCAGTCACTGTTCCACATCCCCCTGCCTGGGCCTACCACCAGTCACTGTTCCACATCCCCCTGCCTGGGCCTACCACCAGTCACTGTTCCACATCCCCCTGCCTGGGCCTACCACCAGTCACTGTTCCACATCCCCCTGCCTGGGCCTACCACCAGTCACTGTTCCACATCCCCCTGCCTGGGCCTACCACCAGTCACTGTTCCACATCCCCCTGCCTGGGCCTACCACCAGTCACTGTTCCACATCCCCCTGCCTGGGCCTACCACCAGTCACATCCCCCTGCCTGGGCCTACCACCAGTCACTGTTCCACATCCCCCTGCCTGGGCCTACCACCAGTCACTGTTCCACATCCCCCTGCCTGGGCCTACCACCAGTCACATCCCCCTGCCTGGGCCTACCACCAGTCGCTGTTGCACATCCCCCTGTCTGGGCCTACCAGCAGTCACTGTTCCACATCCCCCTGCCTGGGCCTACCACCAGTCACATCCCCCTGCCTGGGCCTACCACCAGTCACATCCCCTGCACATCCCCCCCTGCCTGGGCCTACCACCAGTCACATCCCCTGCCTGGGCCTACCACCAGTCACATCCCCCTGCCTGGGCCTACCACCAGTCACTGTTCCACATCCCCCTGCCTGGGCCTACCACCAGTCACTGTTCCACATCCCCCTGCCTGGGCCTACCACCAGTCACATCCCCCTGCCTGGGCCTACCACCAGTCGCTGTTGCACATCCCCCTGTCTGGGCCTACCAGCAGTCACTGTTCCACATCCCCCTGCCTGGGCCTACCACCAGTCACATCCCCCTGCCTGGGCCAACAACCGGTCACTGTTCCACATCCCCCTGCCTGGGCCTACAACCAGTCATATCCCCCTGCCTGGGCCTTCCACCAGTCACATCCCCCCTGCCTGGGCCTACCACCAATCATACACCCCTGCCTGGGCCTACCACCAGTCACATCCCCCCTGCCTGGGCCTTCCACCAGTCACATCCCCCTGCCTGGGCCTACCACCAGTCACATCCCCCTGCCTGGGCCTTCCACCAGTCACATCCCCCTGCCTGGGCCTACCACCAATCATACACCTCTGCCTGGGCCTACCACCAGTCACTGTTCCACATCCCCCTGCCTGGGCCTACCACCAGTCACTGTTCCACATCCCCCTGCCTGGGCCTACCACCAGTCACTGTTCCACATCCCCCTGCCTGGGCCTACCACCAGTCACTGTTCCACATCCCCCTGCCTGGGCCTACCACCAGTCACTGTTCCACATCCCCCTGCCTGGGCCTACCACCAGTCACTGTTCCACATCCCCCTGCCTGGGCCTACCACCAGTCACTGTTCCACATCCCCCTGCCTGGGCCTACCACCAGTCACATCCCCCTGCCTGGGCCTACCACCATCCTGTTCCACATCCCCCTGCCTGGGCCTACCACCAGTCACTGTTCCACATCCCCCTGCCTGGGCCTACCACCAGTCACATCCCCCTGCCTGGGCCTACCACCAGTCGCTGGCACATCCCCCTGTCCCTACCACCAGTCACTGTTCCACATCCCCTGCCTCCCCCTGCCTGGCCTACCACCAGTCACATCCCCCTGCCTGGGCCTGGGGGCCTACCACCAGTCACATCCCCCTGCCTGGGCCTACCACCAGTCCCCCCCCCTGCCTGGGCCTACCACCAGTCACTCACTCCCCCCCCTGTTCCACATCCCCCCTGCCTGGGCCTACCACCAGTCACATCCCCCTGCCTGGGCCTACCACCAGTCGCTGTTGCACATCCCCCTGTCTGGGCCTACCAGCAGTCACTGTTCCACATCCCCCTGCCTGGGCCTACCACCAGTCACATCCCCCTGCCTGGGCCAACCACCGGTCACTGTTCCACATCCCCCTGGGCCAACAACCGGTGCCTGGGCCTACAACCAGTCATATCCCCCTGCCTGGGCCTTCCACCAGTCACATCCCCCCTGCCTGGGCCTACCACCAATCATACACCCCTGCCTGGGCCTACCACCAGTCACATCCCCCTGACTGGGCCTTCCACCAGTCACATCCCCCTGCCTGGGCCTACCACCAATCACACACCCCTGCCTGGGCCTACCACCAGTCACATTCCCCTGCCTGGGCCTACAACCAGTCACATCCCCCTGCCTGGGCCTACAACCAGTCACATCCCCCTGCCTGGCTCTACCACCAGTTACTGTTCCACATCCCCCTGCCTGGGCCTACCACCCGTCACTGTTCCACATCCCCCTGCCTGGGCCTACCACCAGTCACTGTTGCACATCCCCTGCCTGGGGCTACCATCAGTCACTGTTCCACATCCCCCTGCCTGGGCCTACCACCAGTCACTGTTCCACATCCCCCTGCCTGGGCCTACCAACCGTCACTGTTCCACATCCCCCTGCCTGGGCCTACCACCAGTCACTGTTCCACATCCCCCTGTCTGGGCCTACCACCAGTCACTGTTCCACATCCCCCTGCCTGGGCCTACCACCAGTCACTGTTCCACATCCCTCTGCCTGGGCCTACCACCAGTCACTGTTCCACATCCCTCTGCCTGGGCCTACCACCAGTCACTGTTCCACATCCCCCTGCCTGGGCCTACCACCAGTCACTGTTCCACATCCCCCTGCCTGGGCCTACCACCAGTCACTGTACCACATCCCCCTGCCTGGGCCTACCACCAGTCACTGTTCCACATCCCCCTGCCTGGGCCTACCACCAGTCACTGTTCCACATCCCCCTGCCTGGGCCTACCACCAGTCACTGTTCCACATCCCTCTGCCTGGGCCTACCACCAGTCACTGTTCCACATCCCTCTGCCTGGGCCTACCACCAGTCACTGTTCCACATCCCCCTGCCTGGGCCTACCACCAGTCACTGTTCCACATCCCCCTGCCTGGGCCTACCACCAGTCACTGTTCCACATCCCCCTGCCTGGGCCTACCACCAGTCACATCCCCCTGCCTGGGCCTACCACCAGTCACTGTTCCACATCCCCCTGCCTGGGCCTACCACCAGTCACTGTTCCACATCCCCCTGCCTGGGCCTACCACCAGTCACATCCCCCTGCCTGGGCCTACCACCAGTCGCTGTTGCACATCCCCTGTCTGGGCCTACCAGCAGTCACTGTTCCACATCCCCCTGCCTGGGCCTACCACCAGTCACATCCCCCTGCCTTGGCCTACCACCAGTCACATCCCCCTGCCTGGGCCTACCACCAGTCACATCCCCCTGCCTGGGCCTACCACCAGTCACATCCCCCTGCCTGGGCCTACCACCAGTCACATCCCCCTGCCTGGGCCTACCACCAGTCACTGTTCCACATCCCCCTGCCTGGGCCTACCACCAGTCACTGTTCCACATCCCCCTGCCTGGGCCTACCACCAGTCACATCCCCTGCCTGGGCCTACCACCAGTCGCTGTTGCACATCCCCCTGTCTGGGCCTACCAGCAGTCACTGTTCCACATCCCCCTGCCTGGGCCTACCACCAGTCACATCCCCCTGCCTGGGCCAACAACCGGTCACTGTTCCACATCCCCCTGCCTGGGCCTACAACCAGTCATATCCCCCTGCCTGGGCCTTCCACCAGTCACATCCCCCTGCCTGGGCCTACCACCAATCATACACCCCTGCCTGGGCCTACCACCAGTCACATCCCCCTGCCTGGGCCTTCCACCAGTCACATCCCCCTGCCTGGGCCTACCACCAATCACACACCCCTGCCTGGGCCTACCACCAGTCACATTCCCCTGCCTGGGCCTACAACCAGTCACATCCCCCTGCCTGGCTCTACCACCAGTTACTGTTCCACATCCCCCTGCCTGGGCCTACCACCCGTCACTGTTCCACATCCCCCTGCCTGGGCCTACCAGCAGTCACTGTTGCACATCCCCCTGCCTGGGGCTACCATCAGTCACTGTTCCACATCCCCCTGCCTGGGCCTACCACCAGTCACTGTTCCACATCCCCCTGCCTGGGCCTACCAACCGTCACTGTTCCACATCCCCCTGCCTGGGCCTACCACCAGTCACTGTTCCACATCCCCCTGTCTGGGCCTACCACCAGTCACTGTTCCACATCCCCCTGCCTGGGCCTACCACCAGTCACTGTTCCACATCCCTCTGCCTGGGCCTACCACCAGTCACTGTTCCACATCCCTCTGCCTGGGCCTACCACCAGTCACTGTTCCACATCCCCCTGCCTGGGCCTACCACCAGTCACTGTTCCACATCCCCCTGCCTGGGCCTACCACCAGTCACTGTTCCACATCCCCCTGCCTGGGCCTACCACCAGTCACATCCCCCTGCCTGGGCCTACCACCAGTCACTGTTCCACATCCCCCTGCCTGGGCCTACCACCAGTCACTGTTCCACATCCCCCTGCCTGGGCCTACCACCAGTCACATCCCCCTGCCTGGGCCTACCACCAGTCGCTGTTGCACATCCCCCTGTCTGGGCCTACCAGCAGTCACTGTTCCACATCCCCCTGCCTGGGCCTACCACCAGTCACATCCCCTGCCTGGGCCTACCACCAGTCACATCCCCCTGCCTGGGCCTACCACCAGTCACATCCCCCTGCCTGGGCCTACCACCAGTCACATCCCCCTGCCTGGGCCTACCACCAGTCACTGTTCCACATCCCCCTGCCTGGGCCTACCACCAGTCACATCCCCCTGCCTGGGCCTACCACCAGTCACTGTTCCACATCCCCCTGCCTGGGCCTACCACCAGTCACTGTTCCACATCCCCCTGCCTGGGCCTACCACCAGTCACATCCCCCTGCCTGGGCCTACCACCAGTCGCTGTTGCACATCCCCCTGTCTGGGCCTACCAGCAGTCACTGTTCCACATCCCCCTGCCTGGGCCTACCACCAGTCACATCCCCCTGCCTGGGCCAACAACCGGTCACTGTTCCACATCCCCCTGCCTGGGCCTACAACCAGTCATATCCCCCTGCCTGGGCCTTCCACCAGTCACATCCCCCTGCCTGGGCCTACCACCAATCACACACCCCTGCCTGGGCCTACCACCAGTCACATTCCCCTGCCTGGGCCTACAACCAGTCACATCCCCCTGCCTGGCTCTACCACCAGTTACTGTTCCACATCCCCCTGCCTGGGCCTACCACCCGTCACTGTTCCACATCCCCCTGCCTGGGCCTACCACCAGTCACTGTTGCACATCCCCCTGCCTGGGGCTACCATCAGTCACTGTTCCACATCCCCCTGCCTGGGCCTACCACCAGTCACTGTTCCACATCCCCCTGCCTGGGCCTACCAACCGTCACTGTTCCACATCCCCCTGCCTGGGCCTACCACCAGTCACTGTTCCACATCCCCCTGTCTGGGCCTACCACCAGTCACTGTTCCACATCCCCCTGCCTGGGCCTACCACCAGTCACTGTTCCACATCCCTCTGCCTGGGCCTACCACCAGTCACTGTTCCACATCCCTCTGCCTGGGCCTACCACCAGTCACTGTTCCACATCCCCCTGCCTGGGCCTACCAACCGTCACTGTTCCACATCCCCCTGCCTGGGCCTACCACCAGTCACTGTTCCACATCCCCCTGTCTGGGCCTACCACCAGTCACTGTTCCACATCCCCCTGTCTGGGCCTACCACCAGTCACTGTTCCACATCCCCCTGCCTGGGCCTACCACCCGTCACTGTTCCACATCCCCCTGCCTGGGCCTACCACCAGTCACATCCCCCTGCCTGGGCCAACAACCGGTCACTGTTCCACATCCCCCTGCCTGGGCCTACAACCAGTCATATCCCCCTGCCTGGGCCTTCCACCAGTCACATCCCCCCTGCCTGGGCCTACCACCAATCATACACCCCTGCCTGGGCCTACCACCAGTCACATCCCCCTGCCTGGGCCTTCCACCAGTCACATCCCCCTGCCTGGGCCTACCACCAATCACACACCCCTGCCTGGGCCTACCACCAGTCACATTCCCCTGCCTGGGCCTACAACCAGTCACATCCCCCTGCCTGGCTCTACCACCAGTTACTGTTCCACATCCCCCTGCCTGGGCCTACCACCCGTCACTGTTCCACATCCCCCTGCCTGGGCCTACCACCAGTCACTGTTGCACATCCCCCTGCCTGGGGCTACCATCAGTCACTGTTCCACATCCCCCTGCCTGGGCCTACCACCAGTCACTGTTCCACATCCCCCTGCCTGGGCCTACCAACCGTCACTGTTCCACATCCCCCTGCCTGGGCCTACCACCAGTCACTGTTCCACATCCCCCTGTCTGGGCCTACCACCAGTCACTGTTCCACATCCCCCTGCCTGGGCCTACCACCAGTCACTGTTCCACATCCCTCTGCCTGGGCCTACCACCAGTCACTGTTCCACATCCCTCTGCCTGGGCCTACCACCAGTCACTGTTCCACATCCCCCTGCCTGGGCCTACCAACCGTCACTGTTCCACATCCCCCTGCCTGGGCCTACCACCAGTCACTGTTCCACATCCCCCTGTCTGGGCCTACCACCAGTCACTGTTCCACATCCCCCTGTCTGGGCCTACCACCAGTCACTGTTCCACATCCCCCTGCCTGGGCCTACCACCCGTCACTGTTCCACATCCCCCTGCCTGGGCCTACCACCAGTCACATCCCCCTGCCTGGGCCAACAACCGGTCACTGTTCCACATCCCCCTGCCTGGGCCTACAACCAGTCATATCCCCCTGCCTGGGCCTTCCACCAGTCACATCCCCCTGCCTGGGCCTACCACCAATCATACACCCCTGCCTGGGCCTACCACCAGTCACATCCCCCTGCCTGGGCCTTCCACCAGTCACATCCCCCTGCCTGGGCCTACCACCAATCACACACCCCTGCCTGGGCCTACCACCAGTCACATTCCCCTGCCTGGGCCTACAACCAGTCACATCCCCCTGCCTGGCTCTACCACCAGTTACTGTTCCACATCCCCCTGCCTGGGCCTACCACCCGTCACTGTTCCACATCCCCCTGCCTGGGCCTACCACCAGTCACTGTTGCACATCCCCCTGCCTGGGGCTACCATCAGTCACTGTTCCACATCCCCCTGCCTGGGCCTACCACCAGTCACTGTTCCACATCCCCCTGCCTGGGCCTACCAACCGTCACTGTTCCACATCCCCCTGCCTGGGCCTACCACCAGTCACTGTTCCACATCCCCCTGTCTGGGCCTACCACCAGTCACTGTTCCACATCCCCCTGCCTGGGCCTACCACCAGTCACTGTTCCACATCCCTCTGCCTGGGCCTACCACCAGTCACTGTTCCACATCCCTCTGCCTGGGCCTACCACCAGTCACTGTTCCACATCCCCCTGCCTGGGCCTACCAACCGTCACTGTTCCACATCCCCCTGCCTGGGCCTACCACCAGTCACTGTTCCACATCCCCCTGTCTGGGCCTACCACCAGTCACTGTTCCACATCCCCCTGTCTAGGCCTACCACCAGTCACTGTTCCACATCCCCCTGCCTGGGCCTACCACCCGTCACTGTTCCACATCCCCCTGCCTGGGCCTACCACCAGTCACTGTTCCACAGAGAGAGATCTCCTTCATACCCCTCCTCCTCACCTCCTCTCATCTCCCTTTCATATCCCTCCTCCTCACCTCCTCTCTTCTCCCTTTCATATCCCTCCTCCTCACCTCCTCTCTTCTCCCTTTCATATCTCTCCTCCTCACCTCCTCTCTTCTCCCTTTCATATCCCTCCTCCTCACCTCCTCTCTTCTCCCTTTCATATCCCTCCTCCTCACCTCCTCTCTTCTCCCTTTCATATCCCTCCTCCTCACCTCCTCTCTTCTCCCTTTCATATCCCTCCTCCTCACCTCCTCTCTTCTCCCTTTCATATCCCTCCTACTCACCTCCTCTCTTCTCCCTTTCATATCCCTCCTCCTCACCTCCTCTCTTCTCCTCCCTTTCATATCCCTCCTCCTCACCTCCTCTCTTCTCCCTTTCATATCCCTCCTCCTCACCTCCTCTCTTCTCCCTTTCATATCCCTCCTCCTCACCTCCTCTCTTCTCCCTTTCATATCCCTCCTCCTCACCTCCTCTCTTCTCCCTTTCATATCCCTCCTCCTCACCTCCTCTCTTCTCCCTTTCATATCCCTCCTCCTCACCTCCTCTCTTCTCCCTTTCATATCCCTCCTCCTCACCTCCTCTCTTCTCCCTTTCATATCCCTCCTCCTCACCTCCTCTCTTCTCCCTTTCATATCTCTCCTCCTCACCTCCTCTCTTCTCCCTTTCATATCCCTCCTCCTCACCTCCTCTCTTCTCCCTTTCATATCCCTCCTCCTCACCTCCTCTCTTCTCCCTTTCATATCCCTCCTCCTCACCTCCTCTCTTCTCCCTTTCATATCCCTCCTCCTCACCTCCTCTCTTCTCCCTTTCATATCCCTCCTCCTCACCTCCTCTCTTCTCCCTTTCATATCCCTCCTCCTCACCTCCTCTCTTCTCCCTTTCATATCCCTCCTCCTCACCTCCTCTCTTCTCCCTTTCATATCCCTCCTCCTCACCTCCTCTCTTCTCCCTTTCATATCCCTCCTCCCCTCACCTCCTCTCTTCTCCCTTTCATATCCCTCCTCCTCACCTCCTCTCTTCTCCCTTTCATAACCCTCCTCCTCACCTCCTCTCTTCTCCCTTTCATATCCCTCCTCCTCACCTCCTCTCTTCTCCCTTTCATATCCCTCCTCCTCACCTCCTCTCTTCTCCCTTTCATATCCCTCCTCCTCACCTCCTCTCTTCTCCCTTTCATATCCCTCCTCCTCACCTCCTCTCTTCTCCCTTTCATAACCCTCCTCCTCACCTCCTCTCTTCTCCCTTTCATATCCCTCCTCCTCACCTCCTCTCTTCTCCCTTTCATATCCCTCCTCCTCACCTCCTCTCTTCTCCCTTTCATATCCCTCGTCTCCGTTGTGCTGTTGAAGGGCATTAGTTCAGTTAATGACTGGGTGTTGTTAGTCCTGCATAGTTACGTAGATAATTAACATTTCCAGGAAGATTTGTAGTGAAATGAGAAGACATGTTGATGTTTAAATTTTTTTTTAAATGTATTCTAGTGGGTCACAGTTTTTACTGACAAACATTTCGCAATTATCAGTTGGTGTATTTGAATGTGAACCATTTCTCTCCAGTCATGTTGAGTGAATCTGACTGAGAGGCATGAAGGATCTGTTCCACATGGCAAGCTGCGACCTGCAGAGAGAGGCTGAGAAGCAGCATTGGTGGTATGTAAGGTGGGAGAATCAGTGCAGATGGGAGAAATGCATGGCTTGTTTGGACAGAGAGAGGAATGCCTCAGCCAGCCAGTGTACCTCTCTGTGTTGTACCTCTCTGATTGAGGCCTGAGGGGCTGAAAGGGTGATGTTATGCTCAGAGATTGATATTAAGTCTAGTAAATAAATATGTGGAATGTGTTTGTTACATGTCTAAACAATTGACATGATTTAGTGACATGATTTAGCAGTTGGTTGTCTGTTGTTGTTTTATCAGAATATCAACAGAATATCACAATGCACTTTTACCATTTGTCCCAGTCCTGTCATGTCTGCCAAGGCAGCATATAATTAGTTTTTTTCACTCTAGGCCTCAGATATAACAGATATATGCAGATCATCCAGACAGTGTATTACTCAATGAGGAAGTGAGTGTTTATTTAGTCTGAAATCACTTGTTGAATGAATAAAGTCAACTTGGAAAAGCTGTTTAATTAATAAGAGAAAAGCATTTACAACTATTTCAATGTATTGTTGGAAATCAGACCTATAGTGATGCTGATATCATTTCATGTCAATGTTGGTATCGTCAGAAAGATCAATGGTTTGGTTCATCAGGCTTGCTTCCTAACTCTATACTGTAGCTTAATTTACCCATATGTCATTGTGTCTGTGTGGGGTGGGGGTTTAGGCTAACCTGACCCTGAAGGATTAGTAGCAGAAGAGGAGAGAGGTGACCCCCTGGTCAAATGACAAACAGTAAACTGTAGTACAGCCCAGGTCTGGTCTGGATAGTGGCAGCAGCACATGGGAGGTGTAACATGACACTGCCAGGCTAGGCTGGGATTTGAATAGCAGTTGGTTCAGGATTGTTCCCTGGCTCTGCCTGGAGGCTTGGAGGCCTGAGGCTGTGTGTGTCATGGGACCTGGGATTTGAATGGATCTATTTAACGGGGAACTAACGGACGAGGACCAGGATGCAACCTGCCTGACTGCCTGGCTGACTGACTGGCTGTGCACCTGTGAAAACCTGGAATGGAGTGGGGAGTGGAGTGACATGGCCAGGCTTTGACTTATTATTCCGTTTATCTCCTAGTGGGGAAAAGGGCTTCATAAGTGATGCGTATCAGAATCTGAATGAACGGTTAAGAAAAGCCAACTGACATTTACTCCTGAGGTGCTGACCTGTTGCACCCTCTACAACCAGTGTGATTAATATTATCTGACCCTGCTGGTCATCTATGAACATTTGAACATCTTGGCCATGTTCTGTTATAATCTCCACCCGGCACAGCCAGAAGAGGACTGGCCACCCCTCATAGCCTGGTTCCTCTCTAGGTTTCTTCCTAGGTTTTGGCCTTTCTAGGGAGTTTTTCCTAGCCACCGTGCTTCTACACCTGCATTGCTTGCTGTTTGGGGTTTTAGGCTGGGTTTCTGTACAGCACTTTGAGATGTCAGCTGATGTAAGAAGGGCTTTATGAATACATTTGATTGATTGATCTCCATCTCACTGAGCCAGCCAGGAGGCCTGGTTTAAAGACCCGAGTAAAACATGTACAGCTGTCACATGTTAAAATACTTTAAATGCACAATACAGTGGAACCAATTGAATAGTCCCAAAAGTGCAATAAATAAAGTACTCCTCAAATACTCTAATAAATATGAAAAAGTATTTGTCATATGGTTTGAAGCGGTTAAGAGGCTTGGTTTGCCGGCGGTAGAGGGTTATTTGGAGGTGGAAGGGTAAAGGGATTCTGGGGGTAGATAAAGGGATAGAGAGGTTAGGTAATATAGAGGCGGTTTTGGGGGTAGATGGTGGGATAGAGAGGTTAGGTTATATAGAGGGGTAGAGGGGGTTTTGGGGGTAGAGAGGTTAGGTAATGTAGAGGGGTTAAATAGAGTGGCCTTCCATCAGAAACAATGGAGAAAATGCATCCCATAACATTTTACCATGGAAATAGAACAGCTATCATTCAGCCTACTGTAGCAGCCAATGTGTGGTGTTCAATGTAGGCCTCATTCCATGAGACTTATGAAGAAAAACATGAAGGGCTTGACATGAACCTTTATCCACTCAGACAAGGAGGTGATGGAAAATGTTGTTGTGTTGTTTGAGGCAAGAAACCACTTTACAAAATAAAATGCATTATTATTCCCATACCATTATTACAGGGATTCAGACAAATTATGCTACCCTCTACATATTGGCTACTTAGCTTATTCAAGACTGCCTCAAAATACAACACTGGCCCTTTAAGACCAAAAACAAGCTCTTTACCTGACTTGCTTTTCAAAGATGTCTAGCAATGTACATGTTTTGTGCTCTTGTATGAAGCATTCACTCCCCTATTGCTGACTACAAATGATTTATAACTGGGCTAGTAACTCACTAATTAGCAAAGGATATGAACAAAATGTACACACGTGGCTACATGCATCACTTTGATCTCAAAACAAGCGCATCTACTCACTACCGCTCACACTGTAAACACAGTCCAGTTCATCTACTCACTACCGCTCACACTGTAAACACAGTTCAGTTCATCTACTCACTACCGCTCACACTGTAAACACAGTTCAGTTCATCTACTCACTACAGCTCACACTGTAAACACAGTTCAGTTCATCTACTCACTACCGCTCACACTGTAAACACAGTTCAGTTCATCTACTCACTACCGCTCACACTGTAAACACAGTCCAGTTCATCTACTCACTACCGCTCACACTGTAAACACAGTCCAGTTCATCTACTCACTACCGCTCACACTGTAAACACAGTTCAGTTCATCTACTCACTACAGCTCACACTGTAAACACAGTCCAGTTCATCTACTCACTACCGCTCACACTGTAAACACAGTTCAGTTCATCTACTCACTACCGCTCACACTGTAAACACAGTCCAGTTCATCTACTCACTATCGCTCACACTGTAAACACAGTCCAGTTCAAAGTCAATGGCACAGATCCATATATGGCAAGGATCTATTTTGCATATAGGCCTACTGCAGCTCTGATTGGTAATGCTGCACTGGTATGTGTGGGCTGAATGGTGCATATCAATGCAATAGAATCCTACTCCAATGTGTTCTGCCTACAACAACATCTCTGATATTTATTCTGCTTGGCAGTCCCGGTGGAGCTGCACGGCAGTCTCAGGGCAACTGCGCGCCCGCAGAAGTGCGCAGCTTAGAGGGAACATTAGTTAGATGGGGTTTTGGGGGTAGAAGGGATTTTGGGGGTAGAGGGGTTTTGGGGTAGAGGGGTTAGATGGGGATTTTGGGGGTAGAGGGGTTAGATGGTGTAGAAGAGTTAAATGGGCTAGAGGGGGTATAGGGGTTTGGGTGTGGTGGATAGAAGGGATTTTGGGGTAGGTAGAGTTTTGGGAGGAGACGGGTTTAGGGGGGGGGGGAGAGGAGTTTTTGGGGGTAAAGAGGTTTTGGGGGTATAGGGGTTTTGAGGTAGAGAGGTTTAGAGGTACTGAGATTTTGGTGGGTAGAGGAGTTTTGGTGGGTAGAGGAAATTTGGGGTTAGAGAGGTTTGGGGGTAGATGGGTTTGGGGAAGGTTGGGGGTAGAGGGGATAGAGGGGGTTTAGGGGTGGAGAGGTTTTGAGGGTAGAGGGGTTTAGTGTGGTAGTTGAACTGACATGTCCTGGGGTAATAGTGGTAGTTGAACTGACATGTCCTGGGGTAATAGTGGTAGTTGAACTAACATGTCCTGGGGTAATAGTGGTAGATGAACTGACATGTCCTGGGGTAATAGTGGTAGTTGAACTAACATGTCCTGGGGTAATAGTGGTAGATGAACTGACATGTCCTGGGGTAATAGTGGTAGTTGAACTAACATGTCCTGGGGTAATAGTGGTAGATGAACTGACATGTCCTGGGGTAATAGTGGTAGATGAACTGACATGTCCTGGGGTAATAGTGGTAGTTGAACTAACATGTCCTGGGGTAATAGTGGTAGATGAACTGACATGTCCTGGGGTAATAGTGGTAGTTGAACTAACATGTCCTGGGGTAATAGTGGTAGATGAACTGACATGTCCTGGGGTAATAGTGGTAGATGAACTAACATGTCCTGGGGTAATAGTGGTAGATGAACTGACATGTCCTGGGGTAATAGTGGTAGATGAACTAACATGTCCTGGGGTAATAGTGGTAGATGAACTAACATGTCCTGGGGTAATAGTGGTAGATGAACTGACATGTCCTGGGGTAATAGTGGTAGATGAACTAACATGTCCTGGGGTAATAGTGGTAGATGAACTAACATGTCCTGGGGTAATAGTGGTAGATGAACTGACATGTCCTGGGGTAATAGTGGTAGATGAACTGACATGTCCTGGGGTAATAGTGGTAGATGAGGGGACATGTCCTGGGGTAATAGTGGTAGTGGAACTGACATGTCCTGGGGTAATAGTGGTAGATGAACGGACATGTCCTGGGGTAATAGTGGTAGATTAACTGACATGTCCTGGGGTAATAGTGGTAGATGAACTAACATGTCCTGGGGTAATAGTGGTAGTTGAACTGACATGTCCTGGGGTAATAGTGGTAGATGAACTAACATGTCCTGGGGTAATAGTGGTAGATGAACTAACATGTCCTGGGGTAATAGTGGTAGTTGAACTAATATGTCCTGGGGTAATAGTGGTAGATGAACTAACATGTCCTGGGGTAATAGTGGTAGATGAACGGACATGTCCTGGGGTAATAGTGGTAGTTGAACTAACATGTCCTGGGGTAATAGTGGTAGTTGAACTAATATGTCCTGGGGTAATAGTGGTAGTGGAACTGACATGTCCTGGGGTAATAGTGGTAGATGAACGGACATGTCCTGGGGTAATAGTGGTAGTTGAACTGACATGTCCTGGGGTAATAGTGGTAGATGAACTAACATGTCCTGGGGTAATAGTGGTAGATGAACTAACATGTCCTGGGGTAATAGTGGTAGTTGAACTAATATGTCCTGGGGTAATAGTGGTTGATGAACTAACATGTCCTGGGGTAATAGTGGTAGATGAACGGACATGTCCTGGGGTAATAGTGGTAGTTGAACTAACATGTCCTGGGGTAATAGTGGTAGATGAACTGACATGTCCTGGGGTAATAGTGGTAGTTGAACTAATATGTCCTGGGGTAATAGTGGTAGATGAACTGACATGTCCTGGGGTAATAGTGGTAGTTGAACTAACATGTCCTGGGGTAATAGTGGTAGTTGAACTAACATGTCCTGGGGTAATAGTGGTAGATGAATGGACATGTCCTGGGGTAATAGTGGTAGATGAATGGACATGTCCTGGGGTAATAGTGGTAGTGGAACGGACATGTCCTGGGGTAATAGTGGTAGATGAATGGACATGTCCTGGGGTAATAGTGGTAGATGAACGGACATGTCCTGGGGTAATAGTGGTAGATGAACGGACATGTCCTGGGGTAATAGTGGTAGTTGAACTAACATGTCCTGGGGTAATAGTGGTAGTTGAACTAATATGTCCTGGGGTAATAGTGGTAGTGGAACTGACATGTCCTGGGGTAATAGTGGTAGATGAACGGACATGTCCTGGGGTAATAGTGGTAGTTGAACTGACATGTCCTGGGGTAATAGTGGTAGATGAACTAACATGTCCTGGGGTAATAGTGGTAGATGAACTAACATGTCCTGGGGTAATAGTGGTAGTTGAACTAATATGTCCTGGGGTAATAGTGGTTGATGAACTAACATGTCCTGGGGTAATAGTGGTAGATGAACGGACATGTCCTGGGGTAATAGTGGTAGTTGAACTAACATGTCCTGGGGTAATAGTGGTAGATGAACTGACATGTCCTGGGGTAATAGTGGTAGTTGAACTAATATGTCCTGGGGTAATAGTGGTAGATGAACTGACATGTCCTGGGGTAATAGTGGTAGTTGAACTAACATGTCCTGGGGTAATAGTGGTAGATGAATTGACATGTCCTGGGGTAATAGTGGTAGTTGAACTAACATGTCCTGGGGTAATAGTGGTAGTTGAACTAACATGTCCTGGGGTAATAGTGGTAGTTGAACTAACATGTCCTGGGGTAATAGTGGTAGATTAACTGACGTGTCCTGGGGTAATAGTGGTAGATGAACCAACATGTCCTGGGGTAATAGTGGTAGTTGAACTGACATGTCCTGGGGTAATAGTGGTAGATTAACTGACGTGTCCTGGGGTAATAGTGGTAGATGAACCAACATGTCCTGGGTTAATAGTGGTAGATGAACTAACATGTCCTGGGGTAATAGTGGTAGTTGAACTAACATGTCCTGGGGTAATAGTGGTAGTTGAACTGACATGTCCTGGGATAATAGTGGTAGTTGAACTAATATGTCCTGGGGTAATAGTGGTAGATGAACCAACATGTCCTGGGGTAATAGTGGTAGTTGAACTAATATGTCCTGGGGTAATAGTGGTAGATGAACCAACATGTCCTGGGTTAATAGTGGTAGATGAACTAACATGTCCTGGGGTAATAGTGGTAGTTGAACTAATAAGTCCTGGGGTAATAGTGGTAGATGAACTAACATGTCCTGGGGTAATAGTGGTAGTTGAACTAATATGTCCTGGGGTAATAGTGGTAGATGAACCAACATGTCCTGGGGTAATAGTGGTAGATGAACTGACATGTCCTGGGGTAATAGTGGTAGATGAACTGACATGTCCTGGGGTAATAGTGGTAGATGAACTGACATGTCCTGGGGTAATAGTGGTAGATGAACTGACATGTCCTGGGGTAATAGTGGTAGATGAACTAACATGTCCTGGGGTAATAGTGGTAGATGAACTGACATGTCCTGGGGTAATAGTGGTAGATGAACTGACATGTCCTGGGGTAATAGTGGTAGATGAACCAACATGTCCTGGGGTAATAGTGGTAGATGAACGGACATGTCCTGGGGTAATAGTGGTAGATGAACGGACATGTCCTGGGGTAATAGTGGTAGATGAACTGACATGTCCTGGGGTAATAGTGGTAGATGAACTGACATGTCCTGGGGTAATAGTGGTAGATGAACTGACATGTCCTGGGTAATAGTGGTAGATGAACCAACATGTCCTGGGGTAATAGTGGTAGATGAACTGACGTGTCCTGGGGTAATAGTGGTAGATGAACTGACATGTCCTGGGGTAATAGTGGTAGATGAACCAACATGTCCTGGGGTAATAGTGGTAGTTGAAATAAGAATAGCCTCCTGTATTTACCAGTGCTTTGTTTTGAAGGCAGGGATTTTGTTTACATTGCCAGATAGGAGATATCAAGAACTTGCTGTTTGATACCACAGAGTTCCTAATCAGCCTGAACAATGGCTTCCTGTTTTAGCTGATAACAACTTTATCATATTGGCCTGTGCATATGTTTATAGTGGTTTCAGATAGAGTTGGTGTGGGGTTTTCTGCGATAGCCACTTGTTGTTTTAATAAAAGAAAACCACTTGTCAAATTTGAACTAACAAGACCTACTGTTGAAGTCGGAAGTTCACTCACACTTAGGTTGGAGTCATTAAAACTCATTTTTCAACCACTCCACAAATTTCTTGTTGACAAACTATAGTTTTGGCAAGTCAGTTAGGACATCTACTTTGTGCATGACACAAGTCATTTTTCCAACAATTGTTTACAGAGAGATTATTTCATTTATAATTCACTGTATCACAATTTCAGTGGGTCAGACGTTTACATACACAGCTTGGAAAATTCCAGAAAATTATGTCATGACTTTAGGAGTTTCTGATAGGCTAATTGACATCATTTGAGTCAATTGGAGGTGTACCTGTGGATGTATTTTAAGGCCTACCTTCAAAGTCAGTGCCTCTTTGCTTGACATCATAGGAAAATCAAAAGAAATCAACCAAGACCTCATGAAAAAATTGTAGACCTCCACAAGTCTGGTTCATCCTTGGGAGCAATTTCCAAATGCCTGAAGGTACCACGTTCAACTGTACAAACAATAGTACGCAAGTATAAACACCATGGGACCCCACAGCCGTCATACAGCTCAGGAAGGATACGTGTTCTGTCTCCTAGAGATGAACGTACTTTGGTAATATGGTAAAATTGCAGATCAATCCAAGAACAACAGCAAAGAACCCTGTGAAGATGCCGGAGGAAACGGGCACAAAGTATCTATATCCACAGTAAAACGAGTCCTATATCGACATAACCTGAAAGGTTGCTTATCAAGGAAGAAGCCACTGCTCCAAAACCGCCATAATAAAGCCAGACTACGGTTTGCAACTGCACATGGGGACAAAGATTGTACTTTTTGGAGAAATGTAACAAAAATAGAACTGTTTACCATAATGACCGTCATTACGTTTGGAGGAATACGGGGGAGGCTTTGCTGCAGGAGGGTCTGATGCACTTCATAAAATAGATGGCATCATGATGAGGGAAATTAGGTGGATATATTGAAGCAACATCTCAAGATATCAGTCAGGAAGTTAAAGCTTGTTCGCAAATGGGTCTTCCAAATGGACAATGACCCCAAGCATACTTCCAAAGTTGTGGCAAAATTGCTTAAGGACAACAAAGTCAAGGTATTGGAGTGGCCATCACAAAGCCCTGACCTCAATTCTACAGAAGATTTGTGGGCAGAACTTAAAAAGCGTGTGCGAGCAAGGAGGCCTACAAGCCTGACTCAGTTACACCAGCGCTGTCAAGAGGAATGGGCCAAAATTCGGCGAACTTATTGTGGGATGCTTGTGGAAGGCTACCCGAAATGTTTGACACAAGTTAAACAATTTAAAGGCAATGCTACCAAATACTAATTGAGTGTATGAAAACTTCTGACCCTCTGGGAATATGATGAAAGACACAAAAGCTGAAGAAAATAATTATCTCTGCTGTTATTCTGACATTTCATATTCTTCACAAAATAAAACTGGGAATTTCTGCTAAGATTAAACGTCAGGAATTGTGAAAAACTGAGTTTAAATGTATATCGCTAAGGTGTATGTAAACTTCCGACTTCAACTGTAGATATGTTTGATGATAGTGTTGAATAATATTTTTCCTCCACCATTTATATATTCATCCTGCATTTCTTCTCATTGACTCAAAACTTCAGCTGGGTGGAAGGTTGAGCATGTGTTGTGAGAATTAATCCCATCTGACCTTCCATTCTGTTCCCTCCTCTCCTTTGCTCTTTCCCGCCTCTCATCCTTCCTTCCCTTCATCCCCCTTCCCTCCTTCAATCCTTCTCTCCTTCCCTCCTTCCTCCCTTCCCTCCTTCTCTCCTTCCCTCCATCCCTCCTTCCCTTCATCCCTCCTTCTTTCCATCCCTCCTTCCCTCCTTCCCTCCTTCTCTCCTTCCCTCCTTCCCTCCTTCTCTCCTTCCCTCCTTCCCTCCATCCCTCCTTCCCTCCTTCCCTCCTTCCCTTATCCCTCCTTTCATCCATCCCTCCATCCCTCCTTCCTCCCTTCCCTCCTTCTCTCCTTCCCTACATCCCTCCTTCCCTCCATCCCTCCTTCTCTCATCCCTCATTCCCTCCATCCCTCCTTCCCTCCTTCACTCCTTCTCTCCATCCCTCCATCCCTCCTTCCCTCCTTCCCTCCATCCCTCCATCCCTCCTTCCCTCCTTCCCTCCTTCTCTCCTTCCCTCCTTCCCTCCTTCCTCCCTTCCCTCCTTCCCTCCTTCCCTCCATCCCTCCTTTTCTCCTTCCCTCCATCCCTCCTTCCTCCCTTCCCTCCTTCTCTCCTTCCTTCCTTCCTTCCTTCCTTCCCTACATCCCTCCTACCCTCCAGCGGACTATAAGGAGAGCTTCAACACCATCGGTAACATTGAGGAGATAGCCTACAACGCTGTCTCCTTCACCTGGGATGTGAACGAAGAGGCCAAGGTAAAAACAACATGGGCAGTATTTCAGGTTTAAAATGACTTCTGCAGTTTGTAAATTTCATATAGAAATTTCTGAGTTGATTTAAAAAACATACAAATCTGTGTGTGTTACTAGAACGTGTCATTGTGTGTGTTATTATAACGTGTCATTGTGTGTGTTACTAGAACGTGTCATTGTGTGTGTTACTAGAACGTGTCATTGTGTGTGTTATTATAACGTGTCATTGTGTGTGTTAATATAGCATGTCATTGTGTGTGTTATTATAACGTGTCATTGTGTGTGTTATTATAACGTGTCATTGTGTGTGTTATTATAATGTGTCATTGTGTGTGTTATTATAATGTGTCATTGTGTGTGTTATTATAGCATGTCATTGTGTGTTATTATAACGTGTCATTGTGTGTGTTATTATAACGTGTCATTGTGTGTGTTATTATAACATGTCATTGTGTGTGTTATTATAATGTGTCATTGTGTGTGTTATTATAACGTGTCATTGTGTGTGTTATTATAACGTGTCATTGTGTGTGTTATTATAACGTGTCATTGTGTGTGTTATTATAACGTGTCATTGTGTGTGTTATTATAACGTGTCATTGTGTGTGTTACTAGAACGTGTCATTGTGTGTGCTATTATAACGTGTCATTGTGTGTGTTATTATAACATGTCATTCTGTGTGTTATTATAACGTGTCATTGTGTGTGTTATTATAACATGTCATTGTGTGTGTTATTATAACGTGTCATTGTGTGTGTTATTATAACGTGTCATTGTGTGTGTTACTATAACATGTCATTGTGTGTGTTATTATAACGTGTCATTGTGTGTGTTATTATAACATGTCATTGTGTGTGTTATTATAACGTGTCATTGTGTCACGCCTTGGTCATTGTATTTTGTGTTTTCGTTATATATATTGGTTAGGCCAGGGTGTGACATGGGTTTATGTATTGTATTTTCGTATTGGGGTTTGTAGTATTTGGGATTGTAGCTGATTAGGGGTGTGTGTTAAATAGGTTTGGCTGCCTGAGGCGGTTCTCAATCAGAGTCAGATGATTCTCGTTGTCTCTGATTGGGAACCGTATTTAGGTAGCCTGGGTTTCGCTTTGTATTTCGTGGGTGATTGTTCCTGTCTCTGTGTTAGTTTCACCAGTAATAGGTTATAGGTTATAGGTTTCACGTTCCGTTTTGTTGTTTTGTATTTATTTGTTATTTCATGTATAGTTTCGTTATTTGTTTTCACTAATAAACATGAGTAACAAACACGCTGCATTTCGGTCCGACTCTCTTTCGACAAACGAAGAACGTCGTTACAGAATCACCCACCACACACGGACCGAGCAGCGTGTCAACAGGCAGGAGCAGCCCAAAGAGGAGCAGCCCAAAGAGGAGCCGCGTATTAAGGATTTCTGGACATGGGAGGAAATCCTTGACGGGAGAGGACCCTGGGCTAAACCAGGGGAGTGTAGCCGCCCAAAGGTGCAGCAGGCGAAGAGGAAACAGGAGCTGGAAGGAAAAGGACCCTGGGCTCAGCCTGGTGAATATCGCCGCCCTAAGGAGGAACTAGAAGTGAGCGAAGCAGCGACTGTGAAGGAGTTAATGGGGAAATTGGAGGAGAAATTAATGAGGGAGTTGCTAGTTTGGTGCTTTAGGTACAAGATTCGTCCGACGGAGCGTGTCAGGGATTTAATGGCACCTGGGTCAGCGCTCGATACTAGTCCTGAGGTGCGTGTTAGTCGGCTGGTGAAAAATGTGCCAGCATCACGCACTAGGCCTCCTGTGTACCTACCTAGCCTTGCACGTCCTGTGCCAGTCCTGCTCTCAGGCTCTCCAGTACACCTTCACGGTCCAGTCCATCCTGTGCCACCTTCACACACTAGTCCTCCGATGGTAGCTCCCCGCACCAGGCTTCCTGTGCCTGTCCTCTATCCAGTACCACCTCCACACCCCAGCCCTCCGGTAGTAGTTCCCCGCACTAGGCTTCCTGTGCGTGTTCTCGGCCAAATACCACCAGTGCCAGCACCACGCATCAGGTCTTCAGTGCGCCTCGCCTGTTCAGCGCAGCCAGCGCTTTCTCCCTCTCCTGCGCTGTCGGAGTCTCCCGCCTGTTCAGCGGTTCTAGAGCCTTCCTCCTCTACAGCGCTGCCGGAGCCTCCTGCCTGTATGGAGCAGCTAGAGCTGCCAGTTTGCATGGAGCAGCCAGAGCTGTCAGTCTGCATAGAGCAGCCAGAGCTGCCAGTCTGCATGGGGCAGCCAGAGCTGTCAGTCTGCTTAGAGCAGCCAGAGCTGTCAGTCTGCATTGAGCAGCCAGAGCTGTCAGTCTGCATGGGGCAGCCAGAGCTGTCAGTCTGCTTAGAGCAGCCAGAGCTGTCAGTCTGCATGGAGCAGCTAGAGCTGCCAGTCTACATGGAGCATCCAGTGTTGCCAGCCTGCATGGAGCAGCTAGAGCTGCCAGTCTGCATGGGGCAGCCAGAGCTGTCAGTCTGCTTGGAGCAGCCAGAGTTGCCAGTCTGCATGGAGTTGCCAGTCTGCATGGAGCTGCCAGTCTGCAAGGAGCTGCCAGTCTGCATGGAGCAGCTAGAGCTGCCAGTCTGCAAGGAGCTGCCAATCTGCAAGGAGCTGCCAGTCTGCATGGAGCAGCTAGAGCTGCCAGTCTGCAAGGAGCTGCCAGTCTGCATGAAGCAGCCAGAGCTGCCAGTCTGCATGGAGCAGCTAGAGCTGCAAGTCTGCAAGGAGCTGCCAGTCTGCATGGAGCAGCCAGAGCTGCCAGTCTGCCTGGAGCAGCTAGAGCTGCCAGTCTGCAAGGAGCTGCCAGTCTACATGGAGCAGCTAGAGCTGCCAGTCTGCAAGGAGCTGCCAGTCTGCATGAAGCAGCCAGAGCTGCCAGTCTGCCTGGAGCAGCTAGAGCTGCCAGTCTGCAAGGAGCTGCCAGTCTACATGGAGCAGCTAGAGCTGCCAGTCTGCAAGGAGCTGCCAGTCTGCATGAAGCAGCCAGAGCTGCCAGTCTGCATGGAGCAGCTAGAGCTGCAAGTCTGCAAGGAGCTGCCAGTCTGCATGGAGCAGCCAGAGCTGCCAAGTCTGCCTGGAGCAGCTAGAGCTGCCAGTCTGCAAGGAGCTGCCAGTCTACATGGAGCAGCTAGAGCTGCCAGTCTGCAAGGAGCTGCCAGTCTGCATGGAGCAGCCAGAGCTGCCAGTCTGCATGGAGCAGCCAGAGCCGCCAGTCAGCATGGAGCAGCCAGAGCCGTCAGTCAGCATGAAGCAGCCAGAGCCGTCAGTCTGCCAGGATCCTCCAGTCAGCCAGACTCTTCCAGATCTGCCAGTCAGCCAGACTCTTCCAGATCTGCCAGTCAGCCAGACTCTTCCAGATCCGCCAGACAGCCAGACTCTTCCAGATCTGCCAGTCAGCCAGACTCTTCCAGATCTGCCAGTAAACCAGAATCTTCCAGATCTGCCAGTCAATCAGACTCTTCCTGATCTGCCAGTCAGCCAGACTCTTCCAGATCTGCCAGTCAACCAGACGCTTCCAGATCTGCCAGTCAACCAGACTGTTCCAGATCCGCCAGTCAGCCAGGATCTGCCAGATCTGCTTGTCAGCCAGGATCCGCCAGTCGGCCAGGATCTGCCAGTCAGCCAGGATCCGCCAGTCAGCCAGGATCTGCCAGATCTGCTAGTCATCCAGGATCCGCCGGTCAGCCAGGATCCACCAGTCAGCCAGGATCTGCCAGATCTGATAGTCAGCCAGGATCCGCCAGTCAACCAGGATCTGCCGGATTCAACTGCCTGGCTGGGATTCATCTCGGTACTGGTCTTCTTCTCGGTACTGGGCTTCTTCTCAGTACTGGGCTTCTTCTCAGTACTGGGCTGCCCCTCAGTCCCGAGCTGCCCCTCAGTCCCGAGCTGCCCCTCAGTCCCGAGCTGCCCCTCAGTCCCGAGCTGTCCCTCAGTCCCGAGCTGCTCCTCAGTCCCGAGCTGCCTCAGTCCCAAGCTGCCCCTCAGTCACGAGCTGCTCCTCAGTCATGAGCTGCTCCTCTGTTATGTAGGGTTCTGGGTGAGGACTATTCGGCCAGGGTCGGCGGTGAGGGTGGATTATCCCAGGACGCGAAGGGGAGGAACAATGACATTTATTAAGTGGGGTCCACGTCCGGAGCCGGAACCGCCACCATGGACAGACGCCCACCCGGACCCTCCCTATGGTTTTGAGGTGCGTTCGGGTGTCCGCACCTTAGGGGGGGGGGTTCTGTCACGCCTTGGTCATTGTATTTTGTGTTTTCGTTATATATTTTGGTTAGGCCAGGGTGTGACATGGGTTTATGTATTGTATTTTCGTATTGGGGTTTGTAGTATTTGGGATTGTAGCTGATTAGGGGTGTGTGTTAAATAGGTTTGGCTGCCTGAGGCGGTTCTCAATCAGAGTCAGGTGATTCTCGTTGTCTCTGATTGGGAACCGTATTTAGGTAGCCTGGGTTTCGCTTTGTATTTTGTGGGTGATTGTTCCTGTCTCTGTGTTAGTTTCACCAGTCAGGCTGTAATAGGTTTCACGTTCCGTTTTGTTGTTTTGTATTTATTCGTTATTTCATGTATAGTTTCGTTATTTGTTTTCAAAAATAAACATGAGTAACAAACACGCTGCATTTCGGTCCGACTCTCTTTCGACAAACGAAGAACGTCGTTACACATTGTGTGTTTTATTATAGCATGTCATTGTGTGTGTTATTATAACGTGTCATTGTGTGTGTTATTATAACGTGTCATTGTGTGTGTTATTATAACGTGTCATTGTGTGTGTTATTATAGCATGTCATTGTGTGTGTTATTATAACGTGTCATTGTGTGTGTTATTATAACGTGTCATTGTGTGTGTTATTATAACGTGTCATTGTGTGTGTTATTATAACGTGTCATTGTGTGTGTTATTATAGCATGTCATTGTGTGTGTTATTATAACGTGTCATTGTGTGTGTTATTATAACGTGTCATTGTGTGTGTTATTATAACGTGTCATTGTGTGTGTTATTATAACGTGTCATTGTGTGTGTTACTAGAACGTGTCATTGTGTGTGTTACTAGAACGTGTCATTGTGTGTGTTATTATAACGTGTCATTGTGTGTGTTATTATAACGTGTCATTGTGTGTGTTATTGCAACGTGTCATTGTGTGTGGATTTTTGTATTATGCTAATTCGATTTCCGCTGGGGCACGACCATCGACCAGGTCCACAGAGTAAAGTGTGACAATTAACCTACAATACAATATCACCGTACCCACAGTCCCCAACATCCACACACACATAGTCTCTACAGTCCACACAGTCCCCAAAGTCCACACACACATAGTCCACACAGTCCCCAAAGGCCCCACAGTCCCCACATAGTCCCCACAGTCCCCAACATAGTCCCCCCATTGTCCACACATAGTCTCTACAGTCCCATATTCCCCACAGTCCCATGGTCCCCACAATGTCCCCACAGTCCCCACAGTCCCCACAGTCCCCACGGTCCCATGGGCCCCACAGTCCCCACAGTCCCCACATTCCCACAGTCCCATTGTCCCCACATAGTCCCCACAGTCCCACAGTCCCATGGTCCCCACATTGTCCCCACAGTCCCCACGGTCCCCACGGTCCCATGGGCCCCACAGTCCCCACAGTCCCCACATTCCCATGGTCCCCACAGTCCCACAGTCCCATGGTCCCCACAGTCCCCACAGTCCCCACAGTCCCACGGTCCCCACAGTCCCACAGCCCCCACATAGTCCCCCCATTGTCCCCACATAGTCCCCACAGTCCCATAGTCTCCACAGTCCCATGATCCCCACATAGTCCCCACAGTCCCATAGTCCCCACATAGTCCCCACAGTCCCATAGTCCCCACATAGTGGGGCGGCAGGGTAGCCTAGTGGTTAGAGCATTGGACTAGCAACTGGAAGGTTGTCTCTCTATCTCTCTCTCTCTCGCTCTCTTTCTTGTTCAGTCCCTCTCTATCATGCTTTCTCTCTCTCTCCCTCTCTTGCACTCTCTCTCACGCTTTCTCTCTCTCGCTCTCTCTCTCTCACGCTTTCTCTCTCTCTCTCTCTCTCTCTCTCTCTCTCTCTCTCTCTCTCTCTCTCTCTCTCGGTAGCTCTGCTTTGCTTTCCCAGTTATCCTTGTTTATATGTTTGGCTCCACCATTGCAGTAATACAGTACTGTAAGGCCATTGTGATCACAAGGCTCTGGATAAAGAACCTGCTGGAAGAAATCCAAGCCAGGTCAACTCTCTGAGCTAATATTTACTCTCCTCTCTGATGGGGTGCTGTCATGTGGAATAGCCTATTGAGGTTCATCAACCCCACATCCCAAGAATAAACCAGTTTTCCTTGATAGTAGTACTGTAACCCTCTGATTCAAAGATGTTCATAGTCCCAAGCCTCCACAAAGTCTTTCTTCTTTGTTTTATTACATGGTTGAAGTATTATGGGACCACTGTACCTGAAACACTCCCAATTAGTTGTATTTCCTGATAACTATCTTCCTGTGCTCTCTTAACCCCAGCCATTCCTAGGTGTAATAGGTTGATGTGTTACAGGAAGTGTACCACTACTCCTGGAGCTCCTCCAGACGACCTCCAGCACCCATAGTTTTGCTTCACAGATCAAGAGGGCTTTAAAAGGCCTGTTACTACAGAGGTTATAGCCTCTATTCACATAAACCTAGTATACTGTCTGGGGGGGGGGGAATAACACATGATGGTTCAGGGAGTACAGTTGTGAGAGAAAAGAAAACAGGACCGATTTAGTAGTCTAAAATGTAAAAGAAGAAACATTTGAGTTTCTTATATTTTCTCTGTGGTATGCTGTGGCCCTGGGGCAGACATAATGTTGTGACCATGGCTTGTCTCAGCACATCCCAGCTCTGTTATGCTCTGTTCTGTGTCTTCCTTATTGGAGAAAAGCCTTACTAACACAGATTGGCTAACTTGTATGAGACACCACAGCCATTGAACAGAAGGAGCTGGCCCTACAACATGTAGTAATATGCTTCCCACGCTTTGTACAGTTTGATATTTAGTCAATATGAATATGCTGTTGTATTTGGAAGATGTGCCAACTGAGATATAGGCTTTATTGACTGAGTAGTTTGTCTGGTTCTAGCTGAATAGAACTGACTGCCACTGCTCTGTCTCTGATTGGTCAGTTTGCAGGAATCTAATTTGTTCTGTCCCTCCGATTTGGTTAGATCTTTATCACAGTGAACTGTCTAAGTACAGACTTCTCGTCTCAGAAGGGGGTGAAGGGTCTTCCTCTGATGATCCAGATTGACACATACAGCTACAACAACCGCAGCAACAAGCCACTGCACAGAGCCTACTCTCAGATCAAGGTGTTCTGTGACAAGGTGAGTTTCTCTCTCTGACCGCTGATCTCTAGCTCCGTCATGACCCACTTCACTAATTAACTTTTAGTCCTGAAGAGTTGCTTTTCGATCTTCAGATCTCCTCCTTGCCCTATGATTCATCCTCCCCTGTACTGTTAGAATCTCAGAATACATCCCAGAGTTTCTGACTCTCTGCATCCTCCTGGTGGCTTCGGCATGTTAAATAATCAACTAGAATTGCAATCTTTTCTCACAGAGACTGGTGAGACTAGTTTCAAACTGTAATAACTATCATCATTGCTGTTGGATGTGAATCCACTCATGTATTTATTAATCCATCCATCCACTCGTTTATTTATTAATCCATCCATCTATTAGTTAATTTATTAATCAATACATCCATCCACTCATTCATTTATTAAATCATCCATCCATCCACTCATTCATTTATTATTCCATTCATCCACTCATTCATATATTAATCCATCCATCCATCCACTTATTCATTTATTAATCCATCCATCTATCCACTTATGAATTTATTACTCCATCCATCCACTTATTCATTTCTAATCGATCCATCCACGCATTTATTTATTAATCCATCCATCCATCCACTTATTCATTTATTAATCCATCCATCCACTTATTCATTTATTAATCCATCCATCCATCCACTTATTCATTTATTACTCCATCCATCCACTTATTCATTTATTACTCCATCCATCCATCCACTTATTCATTTATTAATCCATCCATCCACTTATTCATTTATTAATCCATCCATTCACGCATTCATTTATTAATCCATCCACCCACTTATTCATTTATTAATCCATCCATCCACTTATTCATTTATTAATCCATCCATCCACGCATTCATTTATTAATCCATCCATCCACTTATTCATTTATTAATCCATCCATCCACGCATTTAGTTATTAATTCATCCATCCATCCACTTATTCATTTATTACTCCATCCATCCTTCCACTTATTCATTTATTAATCAATCCATCCATCCATCCATCCATCCATCCACTTATTCATTTATTAATCCATCCATCGACTTATTCATTTATTAATCGATCCATCCACGCATTTATTTATTAATCCATCCATCCTTCCATCCACTTATTAATTTATTAATCCATCCATCCACTTATTCATTTATTAATCCATCCATTCACGCATTCATATATTAATCCATCCACCCACTTATTCATTTATTAATCCATCCATCCACTTATTCATTTATTAATCCATCCATCCACGCATTCATTTATTAATCCATCCATCCACGCATTCATTTATTAATTAATTAATTAATTAATCCACGCGTTTATTTATTAATTCATCCATCCATCCACTTATTCATTTATTAATCCATCTATCCCATCCATTTATTCATTTATTAATCCATCCATCCACTTATTCATTTATTAATCCATCCATCCACTTATTCATTTATTAATCCATCCATCCACTTATTCATTTATTAATCCATCCATCCACACATTCATTTATTAATCCATCCATACACTTATTCATTTATTAATTCATCCATCCACTTACTCATTTAATAATCCATCTATCCCATCCACTTATTCATTTATTAATCCATCCATCCACTTACTCATTTAATAATCCATCCATCCACGCATTCATTTTTTAAAATGTAACCTTTATTTAAATAGACAAGTCAGTTAAAATCAAATTCTTATTTAGATTGATGGCCTACACTGACCAAACCCAGACAACGCTGGGCCACTCATTAATTTATTAATCCATCCATCCATCTACTCACTAATTTATTAATCCATCCATCATCCACTCATTCATTTATTGATCCATCCATCATCCACTCAACCCATTTATTAATCCATCCACCTATTAATTTATTCATCCATCCATTCACTCATTCATTTAATAATCCATCCATTCATCCACACATTCATTTATTGATCCATCCATTGATCCACGCATTCATTCATTGATCCATCCATTCATACACTCATTAATTTAACAAACCATTCACTCATTAATTTATTAATCCATCCATCCACTCATTCAATTATTAATCCATCCATCATCCACTCATCCATTTATTAATCCATCTATCCACTCATTCATTTATTAATCCATCCATCCATCCATCCACTCATTGGTTTATTGATTGATCCAATCATTTAGGAATCCATCCACTCATTCATGTGTTCATCCATCATCGACCAACCAACCACTCATTCATTTATTAATCCATCCATCCATCCATCCATCCATCCATCCATCCATCCATCGACTCATTCATATATTAATCCATTATCCATATTTTAATTTATTTGTTAATCAATCAATCCATCTTCTCATTCATTTTTGAATCCATCCATCCACTTATTAATTTATTAATTAATCCATCCACTCATTCATATATTAATCCATTATCCATATTTTAATTTATTTGTTAATCAATCAATCCATCTTCTCATTCATTTTTGAATCCATCCATCCACTTATTCATTTATTAATCCACCCATCCATCCATCCACTCATTCATATATTATTCCATCCATTCACTCATTCATATATTAATTCATCGTCCCATCCATCCATACATACTGTGACGTTCTGACCTTTTGTCATACATACTGTCACGTTCTGAGCCACCACTGCGGACAGACACCTACCCAGACCCTCCCCTATAGGTTCAGGTTTTCCACCTTGGGGGGGAGGGAGGGGGTATTAGTTCTTTTGTTATGTCTTTGTTTTAGTATGGTCAGGGCTTGAGTTGTTTTGGAGGTCTATGTTCCGTTTTCTATGTTGTGTTTGCGTTTGGCCTGGTATGGTTCTCAATCAGAGGCGGGTGTCGTTAGTTGTCTCTGATTGAGAATAATACTTAGGTAGCCGTTTCCCACTTGTGTTGCTTGGGTGTTTATTTTCTGTTCTGTGTTGGTATTTCACCGTTCAGGACTGTTTTCGTTTCGTTCTCGTGTTTTGTTGTTTTTGTTCGAGTATTCGTTTTGATTAAAAGAGAATATGAATACTTACCACGCTGCACCTTGGTCCCCCTCTCTCTCTCCCAATGACAAACGTTACACATACATCCAGTCATAAATGTTTTTAAACCATCCATCCATTCAAAAATTAATTTATTAATTCATCCATCCATTCATTCATTTACCAATCCATCCATCCTTACATCACTTATTCATTTAATAATCCATTCTTCCACTCATTAATTTATACATATTCTCATTCATTTATAAATACATACATACATACATCCGTCCACCCATTCATTTTTTTTATGCATCCATCCGTCAATTTGTTTATTGGTTAATCCAACCATCCGTTCACTCATTCATTTATTAATCCCTCCATCCATCCATCCACATATTAATTTTTCCATCCATCCATCCAACCAACCACTCATTCATTTTTTAATCCATCCATCCATCCATCCACATTTTAATTTATTCATCCATCCACTCATTCATTTATTAATCCAGCCATCCAATCATTAAGATGTTTGTGTGTTCCAGGGAGCTGAGAGGAAGATCAGAGATGAGGAAAGGAAACAGAACCGCAGGAAGACTAAAGGTTAGACACTAAATGACCTATACTGTTACCGGCAACTTTACCTACACTATTACCAACAATATTACCTACAACTATACCTACAACCTTACCTACACTATTACCTGTACAGTTAACTACAACTTTACCTACAATGTTACCTGTACTGTTACCTACATTGTTACCTGTACTGTTACCTACAACTTTACCTACACTGTTACCTGTACTGTTACCTGTACTGTTATCCACACTGTTACCTGTACTGTTACCTACAGCTTTACCTACAAGGTTAACTGTACTGTTACCTACAACTGTACCTACACTGTTACCTGTACTGTTACCTACAACTTTACCTACACTGTTACCTGTACTGTTACCTGTACTGTTACCTACACTGTTACCTGAACTGTTACCTGTACTGTTACCTGTACTGTTACCTGTACTGTTACCTGTACTGTTACCTACACTGTTACCTGTACTGTTACCTACAACATTACCTACACTTTTACCTGAACTGTTAACTGTACTGTTACCTGTACTGTTACCTGTACTGTTGTCTGTACTGTTACCTGTACTGTTACCTGTACTGTTACCTGTACTATTACCTGTACTGTTACCTACACTGTTACCCGTACTGTTACCCACACTGTTACCCACACTGTTACCCGTACTGTTACCTACACTATTACATGTACTTTTACCTACAACTTTACCTACACTGTTACCTGTACTGTTACCTGTATTGTTACCTGTATTGTTACCTGTACTGTTACCTGTACTGTTACCGACTACTTTAGCTACAATGTTAACTGTACTGTTACCTACAACTGTACCTACACTGTTACCTGTACTGTTACCTGTACTGTGACCTGTACTATTACCTGTACTGTTACCTGTACTGTTACCTACACTGTTACCCGTACTGTTACCCACACTGTTACCCACACTGTTACCCGTACTGTTACCTACACTATTACATGTACTGTTACCTACAACTTTACCTACACTGTTACCTGTACTGTTACCTGTATTGTTACCTGTATTGTTACCTGTACTGTTACCTGTACTGTTACCGAAAACTTTACCTACACTGTCACCTGTACTGTTACCTACAACTTTACCAACACTGTTACCTGTACTGTATCCTACACTGTTACCTACACTGTTATATGTACTGTTACCTGTACTGTTACCTGTACTGTTACCTGTACTGTTACCTGTACTGTTACCTACGACTTTACCTACACTGTTACCTGTACTGTTACCTGTACTGTATACTACACTGTTACCTACACTGTTACCTGTACTGTTACCTACAACTTTACCTGTACTGTTACCTACAACTTTACCTACACCGTTACCTGTACTTTTACCTGTACTGTTACCTACAACTTTACCTGTACTGTTACCTGTACTGTTACCTGTAATGTTACGTGTATTGTGACCTGTACTGTTACCTGTACTGTTACTTGTACTGTTACCTGTATTGTTACTTGTGCTGTTACATGTACTGTGACCTGTACTGTTACCTGTACTGTTACCTGTATCGTTACTTGTACTGTTACTTGTACTGTTACCTGTACTGTTACCTGTACTGTTACTGACAACTTTACCTACACTGTTACCTGTACTGTTACCTGTACTGTTACCTACAGCTTTACCTGTACTGTTACCTGTACTGTTACCTGTACTGTTACTTGTACTGTTACCTGTATTGTTACCTGTATTGTTACCTGTACTGCTACCTGTATTGTTACTTGTACTGTTACCTGTATCGTTACTTGTGCTGTTACCTGTACTGTTACCTGTACTGTTACCTGTATCGTTACTTGTACTGTTACTTGTACTGTTACCTGTACTGTTACCTGTACTGTTACCTGTACTGTTACCGACAACTTTACTGACACTGTTACCTTTACTGTTAAATGTACTGTTACCTGTACTGTTACCTGTATTGTTACTTGTACTGTTACCTGTATCGTTACTTGTGCTTTTACCTGTACTGGTACCTGTACTGTTACCTGTACTGTTACCTGCACTGTTACCTGCACTGTTACCTGTACTGTTACCTGTATTGTTACCTGTACTGTTACCTGTACTGTCACCTGCACTGTTAACTGCACTGTTACCTGTACTGTTACCTGTATTGTTACTTGTACTGTCACCTGCACTGTTAACTGCACTGTTACCTGTACTGTTACCTGTATTGTTACTTGTACTGTTACCTGTTTTGATACCTGTATTGTTACCTGTACTGTTGCCTGTACTGTTACCCATATTGTTACCTGTATTGTTAGCTATACTGTTACCTGTACTGTCACCTGCATTATTACCTGCACTGTTACATGTACTGATACCTGTATTTTTACCTGCACTGTTACCTACACTGTTACCTGTATTGTTACCTTTACTGTTACCTGTACCTTTTCCTGTACTGTCACCTGTATTGTTACCTGTACTGTTACCTGTACTGTTACCTGTACTGTTACATGTATTGTTACCTGTACTGTTACCTACACTGTTACCTGTATTGTTACCTTTACTGTTACCTGTACCTTTACCTGTACTGTCACCTGTAGTGTTGCCTGCATTGTTACCTGTACAGTTACCTGTACTGTTACCTACACTGTTACCTGTACTGTTACCTGTACTGTTACCTACACTGTTGCCTGTACTGTTCCTGTATTGTTACCTGTACTGTTACGTGTATTGTTACCTGTACTGTTACCTGTACTTTTACCTGTAGTGTTACCTGTACCTTTACCTGTAGTGTGACCTGTATTGTTACCTGTATTGTTACCGGAATTGTTACCTGTACTGTTACCTGTACTGTTACCTGTATTGTTCCCTTTACTGTTACCTGTACTGTTACCTGTATTGTTACCTGTACTGTTCCTGTATAGTTGACTGTACTGTTACCTGTACTGTTACCTGTACTATTCCTGTATTGTTACCTGTACTGTTACCTGTATTGTTACATGTGCTGTTACCTGTACTGTTAACTGTATTGTTACCTGTACTGTTACCTACGACTTTACCTACACTGTTACCTGTATTGTTACCTCTTTGTTACCTGTATTGTTATCTCTACTGTTACCTGTACAGTTACCTGTACTGTTACCTGCACTGTTACCTGTACTGTTACCTGTACTGTTACATGTACTGTTACCTGTACTGTTACCTACACTGTTACCTGTACTGTTACCTGTACTGTTACATGTATTGTTACCTGTACTGTTACCTGTACTGTTACCAGTATTGTTACCTGTATTGTTACCTGTACTGTTACCTGTACTGTTACATGTATTGTTACCTGTACTGTTACCTGTATTGTTACCTGCACTGTTACCTGTATTGTTACTTTTACTGTTATCTGTATTGTTACTTTTACTGTTATCTGTACTTTTACCTGTACTGTTACCTGTATTGTTACCTATACTCTTACCTGTACTGTTACCAGTATTGTTACCTGTATTGTTACCTGTACTGTTACCTGTACTGTTACATGTATTGTTACCTGTACTGTTACCTGTACTGTTACCTGTACTGTTACATGTACTGTTACCTGTACTGTTACCTACACTGTTACCTGTACTGTTACCTGTACTGTTACATGTATTGTTACCTGTACTGTTACCTGTACTGTTACCTGTACTTTTACATGTACTGTTACCTGTACTGTTACCTACACTGTTACCTGTACTGTTATCTGTACTGTTACCTGTACTTTTACCTGTACTGTTACATGTATTGTTACCTGCACTGTTACCTGCACTGTTACTTGTGCTGTTACATGCATTGTTCCCTGTACTATTACCTGTAGTGTTACCTGTACTGTTACCTGTACTGTTACCTGTACTGTTACCTACACTGTTACCTGTACTGTTACCTACACTGTTACCTGTACTGTTACCTGTACTGTTACCTGTACTGTTACATGTATTGTTACCTGCACTGTTACCTGCACTGTTACCTGTACTGTTACCTACACTGTTACCTGTAGTGTTACCTGCACTGTTACCTGTACTGTTCCTGTATTGTTACCTGTACTGTTACCTGTACTGTTACCTGTACTGTTACCTGTACTGTTACCTGTACTGTTACCTACACTGTTACCTGTACTGTTACCTGTACTGTTACCTGTACTGTTACCTACACTGTTACCTGTACTGTTCCTGTATTGTTACCTGTGCTGTTACGTGTAATGTTACATGCACTGTTAACTGTATTGTTACCTTTACTGTTACCTGTAGTGTTACCTGTATTGTTACCTGTATTGTTACCGGTATTGTTACCTGTACTGTTACCTGTACTGTTACCTGTACTGTTACCTGTACTGTGTTACGTGCACTGTTACATGCACTGTTACCTGTACTGTGACCTGTATTGTTCCCTTTACTGTTACCTGCACTGTTACCTGTATTGTTACCTGTACTCTTCCTGTATTGTTACCTGTATTGTTACCTTCACTGTTAACTGTTCTGTTCCTGTATTGTTACCTGTACTGTTACCTATATTGTTACCTGTACTGTTACCTACACTGTTACCTCTACTGTTACGTGTATTGTTATCTGTACTGTTACCTGTACTGTTACATGCACTGTTACCTGTACTGTTCCTGTATTGGCTCCTGTACAGTTACCTTTATTGTTACCAGTACTGTTACCTTCACTGTTACCTGTATTGTTACCTGTATTGTTACATGCACTGTTACCTGTACTGTTACCTGTATTGTTACCTGTACTGTTACCTGCATTGTTACGTGTACTGTTGCCTGTACTGTACCCTGTATTGTTACCTGTATTGTTACATGCACTGTTACCTGTACTGTTAACTGTATTGTTACCTGTACTGTTACCTGCATTGTTACGTGTACTGTTGCCTGTACTGTTACCTGTACTGTTACCTGTACTGTTACCTGTACTGTTACCTGTACTGTTGCCTGTATTGTTATCCGTACTGTTACCTGCACTGTTACCTGTATTGTTTCCTGTACTGTTAACTGTACTGATATCTGTATTGTTACCTGTTTTGATACCTGTACTGTTACCTGTACTGTTGCCTGTATTGTTACATGTACTGTTACCTAATACTGTTACCTGTATTGTTCCCTTTACTGTTACCTGTACTGTTACCTGTATTGTTACCTGTACTGTTCCTGTATAGTTGCTTGTACTGTTACCTGTACTGTTACCTGTACTGTTCCTGTATTGTTACCTGTACTGTTACCTGTATTGTTACATGTACTGTTCCTGTATAGTTGCCTGTAGTGTTACCTGTACTGTTACATGTATTGTTACCTGCACTGTTACCTGTACTGTTACCTGTACTGTTACATGTATTGTTAGCTATACTGTTACATGTACTGTCACCTGCACTGTTACCTGCACTGTTACCTGTACTGTTACCTGTATTGTTACCTGTACTGTTACCTACAATGTTACCTGTACTGTGCCTGTACCTTTACCTGTACTGTTACCTGTATTGTTACCTGTACTGTTACCTGTATTTTTACCTGTATTGTTACCTGTATTGTTACCAGTATTGTTACCTGTACTGTTACATGTACTGTTACCGGCACTGTTACCTGTACCGTTACCTTTATTGTTCCCTTTACTGTTACCTGTACTGTTACCTGTATTGTTGCCTGTACTGTTACCTGTACTGTTACCTGTATTGTTACCTGTACTGTTACCTGTATTGTTACCTGTACTGTTCCTGTATTGTTACCTGTATTGTTCCCTGTACTGTTACCTGTACTGTTACCTGTATTGTTACCTGTACTGTTACCTTTATTGTTACCTGTACTGTTCCTGTATTGTTACCTGTACTGTTACCTGTACTGTTACCTGTATTGTTACCTGTACTGTTACCTGTATTGTTACCTGTACTGTTCCTGTATTGTTACCAGTCCTGGTACATGCACTGTTACCTGTATTGGTACCTGTATTGTTACATGTTCTGTTACTTTTACTGTTACCTGTACTGTTACCTGTATTGTTACCTATACTGTTACCTGTAATGTTACCTGTACTGTCACCTGTATTGTTACCTCTTTTGTTACCTGTATTGTCACCTGTTCTATTACCTGTACTGTTACCTGTACTGTTACCTACACTGTTACCTGTACTGTTCCTGTATTGTTACCTGTACTGTTACCTGCACTGTTACCTGCATTGTTACATGTACTGTTACCTGTACTGTTATCTGTACTGTCACGTTTATTGTTACCTGTTTTGTTACCTGTATTGTTACCTGTACTGTTACCTGTACCGTTACCTACACTGTTACCTACACTGTTACCTCCACTGCTACCTGTATTGTTACCTGTACTGTTACCTGTACTGTTACCTGCATTGTTACCTGCACTGTTACCTACACTGTTACCTCCACTGCTACCTGTATTGTTACCTGTACTGTTACCTGTACTGTTACCTGCATTGTTACCTGCACTGTTACCTGCACTGTTACCTGCACTGTTACCTGTATTGTTAGCTATACTGTTACCTGTACTGTCACCTGCACTGTTACATGCACTGTTACCTGTACTGTTACCTGTACTGTTACATGTACTGTTACCTGTACTGTTACCTACACTGTTATCTGTACTGTTACCTGTACTGTTACATGTATTGTTACCTGTAATGTTACCTGTACTGTTACCTGTACTTTTACATGTACTGTTACCTGTACTGTTACCTACACTGTTACCTGTACTGTTATCTGTACTGTTACCTGTACTTTTACCTGTACTGTTACATGTATTGTTACCTGCACTGTTACCTGCACTGTTACTTGTGCTGTTACATGCATTGTTCCCTGTACTATTACCTGTAGTGTTACCTGTACTGTTACCTGTACTGTTACCTGTACTGTTACCTACACTGTTACCTGTACTGTTACCTACACTGTTACCTGTACTGTTACCTGTACTGTTACCTGTACTGTTACATGTATTGTTACCTGCACTGTTACCTGCACTGTTACCTGTACTGTTACCTACACTGTTACCTGTAGTGTTACCTGCACTGTTACCTGTACTGTTCCTGTATTGTTACCTGTACTGTTACCTGTACTGTTACCTGTACTGTTACCTGTACTGTTACCTGTACTGTTACCTACACTGTTACCTGTACTGTTACCTGTACTGTTACCTGTACTGTTACCTACACTGTTACCTGTACTGTTCCTGTATTGTTACCTGTGCTGTTACGTGTAATGTTACATGCACTGTTAACTGTATTGTTACCTTTACTGTTACCTGTAGTGTTACCTGTATTGTTACCTGTATTGTTACCGGTATTGTTACCTGTACTGTTACCTGTACTGTTACCTGTACTGTTACCTGTACTGTGTTACGTGCACTGTTACATGCACTGTTACCTGTACTGTGACCTGTATTGTTCCCTTTACTGTTACCTGCACTGTTACCTGTATTGTTACCTGTACTCTTCCTGTATTGTTACCTGTATTGTTACCTTCACTGTTAACTGTTCTGTTCCTGTATTGTTACCTGTACTGTTACCTATATTGTTACCTGTACTGTTACCTACACTGTTACCTCTACTGTTACGTGTATTGTTATCTGTACTGTTACCTGTACTGTTACATGCACTGTTACCTGTACTGTTCCTGTATTGCCTCCTGTACTGTTACCTTTATTGTTACCAGTACTGTTACCTTCACTGTTACCTGTATTGTTACCTGTATTGTTACATGCACTGTTACCTGTACTGTTACCTGTATTGTTACCTGTACTGTTACCTGCATTGTTACGTGTACTGTTGCCTGTACTGTTACCTGTATTGTTACCTGTATTGTTACATGCACTGTTACCTGTACTGTTACCTGTATTGTTACCTGTACTGTTACCTGCATTGTTACGTGTACTGTTGCCTGTACTGTTACCTGTACTGTTACCTGTACTGTTACCTGTACTGTTGCCTGTATTGTTATCCGTACTGTTACCTGCACTGTTACCTGTATTGTTTCCTGTACTGTTAACTGTACTGATATCTGTATTGTTACCTGTTTTGATACCTGTACTGTTACCTGTACTGTTGCCTGTATTGTTACATGTACTGTTACCTAATACTGTTACCTGTATTGTTCCCTTTACTGTTACCTGTACTGTTACCTGTATTGTTACCTGTACTGTTCCTGTATAGTTGCTTGTACTGTTACCTGTACTGTTACCTGTACTGTTCCTGTATTGTTACCTGTACTGTTACCTGTATTGTTACATGTACTGTTCCTGTATAGTTGCCTGTAGTGTTACCTGTACTGTTACATGTATTGTTACCTGCACTGTTACCTGTACTGTTACCTGTACTGTTACATGTATTGTTAGCTATACTGTTACCTGTACTGTCACCTGCACTGTTACCTGCACTGTTACCTGTACTGTTACCTGTATTGTTACCTGTACTGTTACCTACAATGTTACCTGTACTGTGCCTGTACCTTTACCTGTACTGTTACCTGTATTGTTACCTGTACTGTTACCTGTATTTTTACCTGTATTGTTACCTGTATTGTTACCGGTATTGTTACCTGTACTGTTACATGTACTGTTACCGGCACTGTTACCTGTACCGTTACCTTTATTGTTCCCTTTACTGTTACCTGTACTGTTACCTGTATTGTTGCCTGTACTGTTACCTGTACTGTTACCTGTATTGTTACCTGTACTGTTACCTGTATTGTTACCTGTACTGTTCCTGTATTGTTACCTGTATTGTTACCTGTACTGTTACCTGCACTGTTACCTGTATTGTTACCTGTACTGTTACCTGTATTGTTACCTGTACTGTTCCTGTATTGTTACCTGTACTGTTACCTGTACTGTTACCTGTATTGTTACCTGTACTGTTACCTGTATTGTTACCTGTACTGTTCCTGTATTGTTACCAGTCCTGGTACATGCACTGTTACCTGTATTGGTACCTGTATTGTTACATGTTCTGTTACTTTTACTGTTACCTGTACTGTTACCTGTATTGTTACCTATACTGTTACCTGTAATGTTACCTGTACTGTCACCTGTATTGTTACCTCTTTTGTTACCTGTATTGTCACCTGTTCTATTACCTGTACTGTTACCTGTACTGTTACCTACACTGTTACCTGTACTGTTCCTGTATTGTTACCTGTACTGTTACCTGCACTGTTACCTGCATTGTTACATGTACTGTTACCTGTACTGTTATCTGTACTGTCACGTTTATTGTTACCTGTTTTGTTACCTGTATTGTTACCTGTACTGTTACCTGTACCGTTACCTACACTGTTACCTACACTGTTACCTCCACTGCTACCTGTATTGTTACCTGTACTGTTACCTGTACTGTTACCTGCATTGTTACCTGCACTGTTACCTACACTGTTACCTCCACTGCTACCTGTATTGTTACCTGTACTGTTACCTGCATTGTTACCTGCACTGTTACCTGCACTGTTACCTGCACTGTTACCTGTATTGTTAGCTATACTGTTACCTGTACTGTCACCTGCACTGTTACATGCACTGTTACCTGTATTGTTACCTGTATTGTTACATGTACTGTTACCTGTACTGTTACCTGTATTGTTACCTATACTGTTACCTGTACTGTTCCTTGTACTGTTACCTGTACTGTTACCTGTACTGTTACCTACACTGTTACCTGTACTGTTGCCTGTATTGTTATCTGTACTGTTACCTGCACTGTTACCTGTATTGTTTCCTGTACTGTTAACTGTACTGTTATCTGTATTGTTACCTGTTTTGATACCTGTATTGTTACCTGTACTGTTACCTGCATTGTTACGTGTACTGTTGCCTGTACTGTTACCTGTACTGTTACCTGTACTGTTACCTGTACTGTTGCCTGTATTGTTATCCGTACTGTTACCTGCACTGTTACCTGTATTGTTTCCTGTACTGTTAACTGTACTGATATCTGTATTGTTACCTGTTTTGATACCTGTACTGTTACCTGTACTGTTGCCTGTATTGTTACATGTACTGTTACCTAATACTGTTACCTGTATTGTTCCCTTTACTGTTACCTGTACTGTTACCTGTATTGTTACCTGTACTGTTCCTGTATAGTTGCTTGTACTGTTACCTGTACTGTTACCTGTACTGTTCCTGTATTGTTACCTGTACTGTTACCTGTATTGTTACATGTACTGTTCCTGTATAGTTGCCTGTAGTGTTACCTGTACTGTTACATGTATTGTTACCTGCACTGTTACCTGTACTGTTACCTGTACTGTTACATGTATTGTTAGCTATACTGTTACCTGTACTGTCACCTGCACTGTTACCTGCACTGTTACCTGTACTGTTACCTGTATTGTTACCTGTACTGTTACCTACAATGTTACCTGTACTGTGCCTGTACCTTTACCTGTACTGTTACCTGTATTGTTACCTGTACTGTTACCTGTATTTTTACCTGTATTGTTACCTGTATTGTTACCGGTATTGTTACCTGTACTGTTACATGTACTGTTACCGGCACTGTTACCTGTACCGTTACCTTTATTGTTCCCTTTACTGTTACCTGTACTGTTACCTGTATTGTTGCCTGTACTGTTACCTGTACTGTTACCTGTATTGTTACCTGTACTGTTACCTGTATTGTTACCTGTACTGTTCCTGTATTGTTACCTGTATTGTTACCTGTACTGTTACCTGCACTGTTACCTGTATTGTTACCTGTACTGTTACCTGTATTGTTACCTGTACTGTTCCTGTATTGTTACCTGTACTGTTACCTGTACTGTTACCTGTATTGTTACCTGTACTGTTACCTGTATTGTTACCTGTACTGTTCCTGTATTGTTACCAGTCCTGGTACATGCACTGTTACCTGTATTGGTACCTGTATTGTTACATGTTCTGTTACTTTTACTGTTACCTGTACTGTTACCTGTATTGTTACCTATACTGTTACCTGTAATGTTACCTGTACTGTCACCTGTATTGTTACCTCTTTTGTTACCTGTATTGTCACCTGTTCTATTACCTGTACTGTTACCTGTACTGTTACCTACACTGTTACCTGTACTGTTCCTGTATTGTTACCTGTACTGTTACCTGCACTGTTACCTGCATTGTTACATGTACTGTTACCTGTACTGTTATCTGTACTGTCACGTTTATTGTTACCTGTTTTGTTACCTGTATTGTTACCTGTACTGTTACCTGTACCGTTACCTACACTGTTACCTACACTGTTACCTCCACTGCTACCTGTATTGTTACCTGTACTGTTACCTGTACTGTTACCTGCATTGTTACCTGCACTGTTACCTACACTGTTACCTCCACTGCTACCTGTATTGTTACCTGTACTGTTACCTGCATTGTTACCTGCACTGTTACCTGCACTGTTACCTGCACTGTTACCTGTATTGTTAGCTATACTGTTACCTGTACTGTCACCTGCACTGTTACATGCACTGTTACCTGTATTGTTACCTGTATTGTTACATGTACTGTTACCTGTACTGTTACCTGTATTGTTACCTATACTGTTACCTGTACTGTTCCTTGTACTGTTACCTGTACTGTTACCTGTACTGTTACCTACACTGTTACCTGTACTGTTGCCTGTATTGTTATCTGTACTGTTACCTGCACTGTTACCTGTATTGTTTCCTGTACTGTTACCTGTACTGTTACCTTTATTGTTACCTGTACTGTTCCTTTATAGTTGCCTGTACTGTTACCTGTACTGTTACCTGTACTATTACCTGTACTGTTCCTGTATTGTTACCTGTACTGTTCCTGTATAGTTGCTTGTACTGTTACCTGTACTGTTACATGTATTGTTACCTGTACTGTTACCTGTACTGTTACCTGCATTGTTACGTGTACTGTTCCTGTACTGTTCCTGTACTGTTACCTGTACTGTTACCTGTATTGTTACCTATACTGTTACCTGTACTGTTACCTGTACTGTTACCTGTACTGTTACCTGTACTGTTGCCTGTATTGTTATCCGTACTGTTACCTGCAGTGTTACCTGTATTGTTTCCTGTACTGTTAACTGTACTGATATCTGTATTGTTACCTGTTTTGATACCTGTATTGTTACCCCTACTGTTGCCTGTACTGTTACCCGTATTGTTACATGTACTGTTACTTAATACTGTTACCTGTATTGTTCCCTTTACTGTTACCTGTAATGTTACCTGTATTGTTACCTGTACTGTTCCTGTATAGTTGCTTGTACTGTTACCTGTACTGTTACCTATACTGTTCCTGTATTGTTACCTGTACTGTTACCTGTATTGTTACATGTACTGTTCCTGTATAGTTGCCTGTAGTGTTACCTGTACGGTTACATGTATTGTTACCTGTACTGTTACCTGTACTGTTACCTGTACTGTTACATGTATTGTTAGCTATACTGTTACCTGTACTGTCACCTGCACTGTTACCTTCACTGTTACCTGTACTGTTACCTGTATTGTTACCTGTACTGTTACCTACAATGTTACCTGTACTGTGCCTGTACCTTTACCTGTACTGTTACCTGTATTGTTACCTGTACTGTTACCTGTATTTTTACCTGTATTGTTACCTGTATTGTTACCTGTACTGTTACATGCACTGTTAACTGTATTGTTACCTTTACTGTTACCTGTAGTGTTACCTGTATTGTTACCTGTATTGTTACCGGTATTGTTACCTGTACTGTTACCTGTACTGTTACCTGTACTGTTACCTGTACTGTGTTACGTGCACTGTTACATGCACTGTTACCTGTACTGTGACCTGTATTGTTCCCTTTACTGTTACCTGCACTGTTACCTGTATTGTTACCTGTACTCTTCCTGTATTGTTACCTGTATTGTTACCTTCACTGTTAACTGTTCTGTTCCTGTATTGTTACCTGTACTGTTACCTATATTGTTACCTGTACTGTTACCTACACTGTTACCTCTACTGTTACGTGTATTGTTATCTGTACTGTTACCTGTACTGTTACATGCACTGTTACCTGTACTGTTCCTGTATTGCCTCCTGTACTGTTACCTTTATTGTTACCAGTACTGTTACCTTCACTGTTACCTGTATTGTTACCTGTATTGTTACATGCACTGTTACCTGTACTGTTACCTGTATTGTTACCTGTACTGTTACCTGCATTGTTACGTGTACTGTTGCCTGTACTGTTACCTGTATTGTTACCTGTATTGTTACATGCACTGTTACCTGTACTGTTACCTGTATTGTTACCTGTACTGTTACCTGCATTGTTACGTGTACTGTTGCCTGTACTGTTACCTGTACTGTTACCTGTACTGTTACCTGCACTGTTACCTGTATTGTTTCCTGTACTGATATCTGTATTGTTACCTGTTTTGATACCTGTACTGTTACCTGTACTGTTGCCTGTATTGTTACATGTACTGTTACCTAATACTGTTACCTGTATTGTTCCCTTTACTGTTACCTGTACTGTTACCTGTATTGTTACCTGTACTGTTCCTGTATAGTTGCTTGTACTGTTACCTGTACTGTTACCTGTACTGTTCCTGTATTGTTACCTGTACTGTTACCTGTATTGTTACATGTACTGTTCCTGTATAGTTGCCTGTAGTGTTACCTGTACTGTTACATGTATTGTTACCTGCACTGTTACCTGTACTGTTACCTGTACTGTTACATGTATTGTTAGCTATACTGTTACCTGTACTGTCACCTGCACTGTTACCTGCACTGTTACCTGTACTGTTACCTGTATTGTTACCTGTACTGTTACCTACAATGTTACCTGTACTGTACCTGTACCTTTACCTGTACTGTTACCTGTATTGTTACCTGTACTGTTACCTGTATTTTTACCTGTATTGTTACCTGTATTGTTACCGGTATTGTTACCTGTACTGTTACATGTACTGTTACCGGCACTGTTACCTGTACCGTTACCTTTATTGTTCCCTTTACTGTTACCTGTACTGTTACCTGTATTGTTGCCTGTACTGTTACCTGTACTGTTACCTGTATTGTTACCTGTACTGTTACCTGTATTGTTACCTGTACTGTTCCTGTATTGTTACCTGTATTGTTACCTGTACTGTTACCTGCACTGTTACCTGTATTGTTACCTGTACTGTTACCTGTATTGTTACCTGTACTGTTCCTGTATTGTTACCTGTACTGTTACCTGTACTGTTACCTGTATTGTTACCTGTACTATTACCTGTATTGTTACCTGTACTGTTCCTGTATTGTTACCAGTCCTGGTACATGCACTGTTACCTGTATTGGTACCTGTATTGTTACATGTTCTGTTACTTTTACTGTTACCTGTACTGTTACCTGTATTGTTACCTATACTGTTACCTGTAATGTTACCTGTACTGTCACCTGTATTGTTACCTCTTTTGTTACCTGTATTGTCACCTGTTCTATTACCTGTACTGTTACCTGTACTGTTACCTACACTGTTACCTGTACTGTTCCTGTATTGTTACCTGTACTGTTACCTGCACTGTTACCTGCATTGTTACCTGTACTGTTCCTGTATTGTTACCTGTACTGTTACCTGTACTGTTACCTGTATTGTTACCTGTACTATTACCTGTATTGTTACCTGTACTGTTCCTGTATTGTTACCAGTCCTGGTACATGCACTGTTACCTGTATTGGTACCTGTATTGTTACATGTTCTGTTACTTTTACTGTTACCTGTACTGTTACCTGTATTGTTACCTATACTGTTACCTGTAATGTTACCTGTACTGTCACCTGTATTGTTACCTCTTTTGCTACCTGTATTGTCACCTGTTCTATTACCTGTACTGTTACCTGTACTGTTACCTACACTGTTACCTGTACTGTTCCTGTACTGTTACCTGTACTGTTATCTGTACTGTCACGTTTATTGTTACCTGTTTTGTTACCTGTATTGTTACCTGTACTGTTACCTGTACCGTTACCTACACTGTTACCTACACTGTTACCTCCACTGCTACCTGTATTGTTACCTGTACTGTTACCTGTACTGTTACCTGCATTGTTACCTGCACTGTTACCTACACTGTTACCTCCACTGCTACCTGTATTGTTACCTGAACTGTTACCTGCATTGTTACCTGCACTGTTACCTGCACTGTTACCTGCACTGTTACCTGTATTGTTAGCTATACTGTTACCTGTACTGTCACCTGCACTGTTACATGCACTGTTACCTGTATTGTTACCTGTATTGTTACATGAACTGTTACCTGTACTGTTACCTGTATTGTTACCTATACTGTTACCTGTACTGTTCCTTGTACTGTTACCTGTACTGTTACCTGTACTGTTACCTACACTGTTACCTGTACTGTTGCCTGTATTGTTATCTGTACTGTTACCTGCACTGTTACCTGTATTGTTTCCTGTACTGTTAACTGTACTGTTATCTGTATTGTTACCTGTTTTGATACCTGTATTGTTACCCCTACTGTTGCCTGTACTGTTACCCGTATTGTTACATGTACTGTTACCAATACTGTTACCTGTATTGTTCCCTTTACTGTTACCTGTACTGTTCCTTTATAGTTGCCTGTACTGTTACCTGTACTATTACCTGTACTGTTCCTGTATTGTTACCTGTACTGTTCCTGTATAGTTGCTTGTACTGTTACCTGTACTGTTACATGTATTGTTACCTGTACTGTTACCTGTACTGTTACCTGCATTGTTACGTGTACTGTTCCTGTACTGTTACCTGTACTGTTACCTTTACTGTTACCTGTACTGTTACCTGTATTGTTACCTATACTGTTACCTGTACTGTTACCTGTACTGTTACCTGTACTGTTACCTGTACTGTTGCCTGTATTGTTATCCGTACTGTTACCTGCACTGTTACCTGTATTGTTTCCTGTACTGTTAACTGTACTGATATCTGTATTGTTACCTGTTTTGATACCTGTATTGTTACCCCTACTGTTGCCTGTACTGTTACCCGTATTGTTACATGTACTGTTACTTAATACTGTTACCTGTATTGTTCCCTTTACTGTTACCTGTAATGTTACCTGTATTGTTACCTGTACTGTTCCTGTATAGTTGCTTGTACTGTTACCTGTACTGTTACCTATACTGTTCCTGTATTGTTACCTGTACTGTTACCTGTATTGTTACATGTACTGTTCCTGTATAGTTGCCTGTAGTGTTACCTGTACGGTTACATGTATTGTTACCTGTACTGTTACCTGTACTGTTACCTGTACTGTTACATGTATTGTTAGCTATACTGTTACCTGTACTGTCACCTGCACTGTTACCTTCACTGTTACCTGTACTGTTACCTGTATTGTTACCTGTACTGTTACCTACAATGTTACCTGTACTGTGCCTGTACCTTTACCTGTACTGTTACCTGTATTGTTACCTGTACTGTTACCTGTATTTTTACCTGTATTGTTACCTGTATTGTTACCTGTATTGTTACCTGTACTGTTACATGTACTGTTACCGGCACTGTTACCTGTACCGTTACCTTTATTGTTCCCTTTACTGTTACCTGTACTGTTACCTGTATTGTTACCTGTACTGTTCCTGTATTGTTACCTGTATTGTTACCTGTACTGTTACCTGTATTGTTACCTGTATTGTTACCTGTACTGTTACCTGTATTGATACCTGTACTGTTCCTGTATTGTTACCTGTATTGTTACCTGTATTGTTACCTGTGTTGTTACCTGTATTGTTACCTGCACTGTTACCTGTATTGTTACCTGCACTGTTACCTGTATTGTTACTTTTACTGTTATCTGTACTTTTACCTATACTGTTACCTATATTGTTACCTATACTCTTACCTGTACTGTTACCAGTATTGTTACCTGTATTGTTACCTGTACTGTTACCTGTACTGTAACATGTATTGTTACCTGTACTGTTACCTGTACTGTTACCTGTACTGTTACATGTACTGTTACCTGTACTGTTACCTACACTGTTACCTGTACTGTTACCTGTACTGTTACATGTATTGTTACCTGTACTGTTACCTGTACTGTTACCTGTACTTTTACATGTACTGTTACCTGTACTGTTACCTACACTGTTACCTGTACTGTTATCTGTACTGTTACCTGTACTTTTACCTGTACTGTTACATGTATTGTTACCTGCACTGTTACCTGCACTGTTACTTGTGCTGTTACATGCATTGTTCCCTGTACTATTACCTGTAGTGTTACCTGTACTGTTACCTGTACTGTTACCTGTACTGTTACCTACACTGTTACCTGTACTGTTACCTACACTGTTACCTGTACTGTTACCTGTACTGTTACCTGTACTGTTACATGTATTGTTACCTGCACTGTTACCTGCACTGTTACCTGTACTGTTACATGCATTGTTCCCTGTACTATTACCTGTAGTGTTACCTGCACTGTTACCTGTACTGTTCCTGTATTGTTACCTGTACTGTTACCTGTACTGTTACCTGTACTGTTACCTGTACTGTTACCTGTACTGTTACCTACACTGTTACCTGTACTGTTACCTGTACTGTTACCTGTACTGTTACCTACACTGTTACCTGTACTGTTCCTGTATTGTAACCTGTGCTGTTACGTGTAATGTTACATGCACTGTTAACTGTATTGTTACCTTTACTGTTACCTGTAGTGTTACCTGTATTGTTACCTGTACTGTTACCTGTACTGTTACCTGTACTGTGTTACGTGCACTGTTACATGCACTGTTACCTGTACTGTGACCTGTATTGTTCCCTTTACTGTTACCTGCACTGTTACCTGTATTGTTACCTGTACTCTTCCTGTATTGTTACCTGTATTGTTACCTTCACTGTTAACTGTTCTGTTCCTGTATTGTTACCTGTACTGTTACCTATATTGTTACCTGTACTGTTACCTACACTGTTACCTCTACTGTTACGTGTATTGTTATCTGTACTGTTACCTGTACTGTTACATGCACTGTTACCTGTACTGTTCCTGTATTGCCTCCTGTACTGTTACCTTTATTGTTACCAGTACTGTTACATGCACTGTTACCTGTATTGTTACCTGTATTGTTACATGCACTGTTACCTGTACTGTTACCTGTATTGTTACCTGTACTGTTACCTGCATTGTTACGTGTACTGTTGCCTGTACTGTTACCTGCACTGTTACCTGTACTGTTACCTGTACTGTTACCTGTACTGTTGCCTGTATTGTTATCCGTACTGTTACCTGCACTGTTACCTGTATTGTTTCCTGTACTGTTAACTGTACTGATATCTGTATTGTTACCTGTTTTGATACCTGTACTGTTACCTGTACTGTTGCCTGTATTGTTACATGTACTGTTACCTAATACTGTTACCTGTATTGTTCCCTTTACTGTTACCTGTACTGTTACCTGTATTGTTACCTGTACTGTTCCTGTATAGTTGCTTGTACTGTTACCTGTACTGTTACCTGTACTGTTCCTGTATTGTTACCTGTACTGTTACCTGTATTGTTACATGTACTGTTCCTGTATAGTTGCCTGTAGTGTTACCTGTACTGTTACATGTATTGTTACCTGCACTGTTACCTGTACTGTTACCTGTACTGTTACATGTATTGTTAGCTATACTGTTACCTGTACTGTCACCTGCACTGTTACCTGCACTGTTACCTGTACTGTTACCTGTATTGTTACCTGTACTGTTACCTACAATGTTACCTGTACTGTGCCTGTACCTTTACCTGTACTGTTACCTGTATTGTTACCTGTACTGTTACCTGTATTTTTACCTGTATTGTTACCTGTATTGTTACCGGTATTGTTACATGTACTGTTACATGTACTGTTACCGGCACTGTTACCTGTACCGTTACCTTTATTGTTCCCTTTACTGTTACCTGTACTGTTACCTGTATTGTTGCCTGTACTGTTACCTGTACTGTTACCTGTATTGTTACCTGTACTGTTACCTGTATTGTTACCTGTACTGTTCCTGTATTGTTACATGTATTGTTACCTGTACTGTTACCTGTACTGTTACCTGTATTGTTACCTGTACTGTTACCTGTATTGTTACCTGTACTGTTCCTGTATTGTTACCTGTACTGTTACCTGTACTGTTACCTGTATTGTTACCTGTACTGTTACCTGTATTGTTACCTGTACTGTTCCTGTATTGTTACCAGTCCTGGTACATGCACTGTTACCTGTATTGGTACCTGTATTGTTACATGTTCTGTTACTTTTACTGTTACCTGTACTGTTACCTGTATTGTTACCTATACTGTTACCTGTAATGTTACCTGTACTGTCACCTGTATTGTTACCTCTTTTGTTACCTGTATTGTCACCTGTTCTATTACCTGTACTGTTACCTGTACTGTTACCTACACTGTTACCTGTACTGTTCCTGTATTGTTACCTGTACTGTTACCTGCACTGTTACCTGCATTGTTACATGTACTGTTACCTGTACTGTTATCTGTACTGTCACGTTTATTGTTACCTGTTTTGTTACCTGTATTGTTACCTGTACTGTTACCTGTACCGTTACCTACACTGTTACCTACACTGTTACCTCCACTGCTACCTGTATTGTTACCTGTACTGTTACCTGTACTGTTACCTGCATTGTTACCTGCACTGTTACCTACACTGTTACCTCCACTGCTACCTGTATTGTTACCTGTACTGTTACCTGTACTGTTACCTGCATTGTTACCTGCACTGTTACCTGCACTGTTACCTGCACTGTTACCTGTATTGTTAGCTATACTGTTACCTGTACTGTCACCTGCACTGTTACATGCACTGTTACCTGTATTGTTACCTGTATTGTTACATGTACTGTTACCTGTACTGTTACCTGAATTTTTACCTATACTGTTACCTGTACTGTTCCTTGTACTGTTACCTGTACTGTTACCTGCATTGTTACGTGTACTGTTCTTGTACTGTTACCTGTACTGTTACCTGTACCGTTACCTACACTGTTACCTGTACTGTTGCCTGTATTGTTATCTGTACTGTTACCTGCACTGTTACCTGTATTGTTTCCTGTACTGTTAACTGTACTGTTATCTGTATTGTTACCTGTTTTGATACCTGTATTGTTACCCCTACTGTTGCCTGTACTGTTACCCGTATTGTTACATGTACTGTTACCAATACTGTTACCTGTATTGTTCCCTTTACTGTTACCTGTACTGTTACCTTTATTGTTACCTGTACTGTTCCTTTATAGTTGCCTGTACTGTTACCTGTACTATTACCTGTACTGTTCCTGTATTGTTACCTGTACTGTTACCTGTATTGTTACATGTACTGTTCCTGTATAGTTGCTTGTACTGTTACCTGTACTGTTACATGTATTGTTACCTGTACTGTTACCTGTACTGTTACCTGCATTGTTACGTGTACTGTTCCTGTACTGTTACCTGTACTGTTACCTTTACTGTTACCTGTACTGTTACCTGTATTGTTACCTATACTGTTACCTGTACTGTTACCTGTACTGTTACCTGTACTGTTACCTGTACTGTTGCCTGTATTGTTATCCGTACTGTTACCTGCACTGTTACCTTTATTGTTTCCTGTACTGTTAACTGTACTGATATCTGTATTGTTACCTGTTTTGATACCTGTATTGTTACCCCTACTGTTGCCTGTACTGTTACCCGTATTGTTACATGTACTGTTACTTAATACTGTTACCTGTATTGTTCCCTTTACTGTTACCTGTACTGTTACCTGTATTGTTACCTGTACTGTTCCTGTATAGTTGCTTGTACTGTTACCTGTACTGTTACCTGTATTGTTACCTATACTGTTACCTGTACTGTTACCTCCACTGCTACCTGTATTGTTACCTGTACTGTTACCTGTACTGTTACCTGCATTGTTACCTGCACTGTTACCTGCACTGTTACCTGCACTGTTACCTGTATTGTTAGCTATACTGTTACCTGTACTGTCACCTGCACTGTTACATGCACTGTTACCTGTATTGTTACCTGTATTGTTACATGTACTGTTACCTGTACTGTTACCTGAATTTTTACCTATACTGTTACCTGTACTGTTCCTTGTACTGTTACCTGTACTGTTACCTGCATTGTTACGTGTACTGTTCTTGTACTGTTACCTGTACTGTTACCTGTACCGTTACCTACACTGTTACCTGTACTGTTGCCTGTATTGTTATCTGTACTGTTACCTGCACTGTTACCTGTATTGTTTCCTGTACTGTTAACTGTACTGTTATCTGTATTGTTACCTGTTTTGATACCTGTATTGTTACCCCTACTGTTGCCTGTACTGTTACCCGTATTGTTACATGTACTGTTACCAATACTGTTACCTGTATTGTTCCCTTTACTGTTACCTGTACTGTTACCTTTATTGTTACCTGTACTGTTCCTTTATAGTTGCCTGTACTGTTACCTGTACTATTACCTGTACTGTTCCTGTATTGTTACCTGTACTGTTACCTGTATTGTTACATGTACTGTTCCTGTATAGTTGCTTGTACTGTTACCTGTACTGTTACATGTATTGTTACCTGTACTGTTACCTGTACTGTTACCTGCATTGTTACGTGTACTGTTCCTGTACTGTTACCTGTACTGTTACCTTTACTGTTACCTGTACTGTTACCTGTATTGTTACCTATACTGTTACCTGTACTGTTACCTGTACTGTTACCTGTACTGTTACCTGTACTGTTGCCTGTATTGTTATCCGTACTGTTACCTGCACTGTTACCTTTATTGTTTCCTGTACTGTTAACTGTACTGATATCTGTATTGTTACCTGTTTTGATACCTGTATTGTTACCCCTACTGTTGCCTGTACTGTTACCCGTATTGTTACATGTACTGTTACTTAATACTGTTACCTGTATTGTTCCCTTTACTGTTACCTGTACTGTTACCTGTATTGTTACCTGTACTGTTCCTGTATAGTTGCTTGTACTGTTACCTGTACTGTTACCTATACTGTTCCTGTATTGTTACCTGTACTGTTACCTGTATTGTTACATGTACTGTTCCTGTATAGTTGCCTGTAGTGTTACCTGTACGGTTACATGTATTGTTACCTGTACTGTTACCTGTACTGTTACCTGTACTGTTACATGTATTGTTAGCTATACTGTTACCTGTACTGTCACCTGCACTGTTACCTTCACTGTTACCTGTACTGTTACCTGTATTGTTACCTGTACTGTTACCTACAATGTTACCTGTACTGTGCCTGTACCTTTACCTGTACTATTACCTGTATTGTTACCTGTACTGTTACCTGTATTTTTACCTGTATTGTTACCTGTATTGTTACCTGTATTGTTACCTGTACTGTTACATGTACTGTTACCGGCACTGTTACCTGTACCGTTACCTTTATTGTTCCCTTTACTGTTACCTGTACTGTTACCTGTATTGTTGCCTGTACTGTTACCTGTACTGTTACCTGTATTGTTACCTGTACTGTTACCTGTATTGTTACCTGTACTGTTCCTGTATTGTTACCTGTATTGTTACCTGCACTGTTACCTGTATTGTTACCTGTATTGTTACCTGTACTGTTACCTGTATTGATACCTGTACTGTTCCTGTATTGTTACCTGTATTGTTACCTGTATTGTTACCTGTGTTGTTACCTGTATTGTTGCCTGTACTGTTACCTTTACTGTTAACAGTATTGTTACCTGTACTGTTACCTGTATTGTTACCTGTACTGTTCCTGTATTGTTACCTGTACTGTTACCTGTACTGTTACCTGTATTGTTACCTATACTGTTACCTGTATTGTTACCTGTACTGTTCCTGTATTGTTACCAGTCCTGGTACATGCACTGTTACCTGTATTGGTACCTGTATTGTTACATGTTCTGTTACTTTTACTGTTACCTGTACTGTTACCTGTATTGTTACCTATACTGTTACCTGTAATGTTACATGTACTGTCACCTGTATTGTTACCTCTTTTGTTACCTGTATTGTCACCTGTTCTATTACCTGTACTGTTACCTGTACTGTTACCTACACTGTTACCTGTACTGTTCCTGTATTGTTACCTGTACTGTTACCTGCACTGTTACCTGCATTGTTACATGTACTGTTACCTGTACTGTTATCTGTACTGTCACGTTTATTGTTACCTGTTTTGTTACCTGTATTGTTACCTGTACTGTTACCTGTACCGTTACCTACACTGTTACCTACACTGTTACCTCCACTGCTACCTGTATTGTTACCTGTACTGTTACCTGTACTGTTACCTGCATTGTTACCTGCACTGTTACCTACACTGTTACCTCCACTGCTACCTGTATTGTTACCTGTACTGTTACCTGTACTGTTACCTGCATTGTTACCTGCACTGTTACCTGCACTGTTACCTGCACTGTTACCTGTATTGTTAGCTATACTGTTACCTGTACTGTCACCTGCACTGTTACATGCACTGTTACCTGTATTGTTACCTGTATTGTTACATGTACTGTTACCTGTACTGTTACCTGTATTGTTACCTATACTGTTACCTGTACTGTTCCTTGTACTGTTACCTGTACTGTTACCTGCATTGTTACGTGTACTGTTCTTGTACTGTTACCTGTACTGTTACCTGTACTGTTACCTACACTGTTACCTGTACTGTTGCCTGTATTGTTATCTGTACTGTTACCTGCACTGTTACCTGTATTGTTTCCTGTACTGTTAACTGTACTGTTATCTGTATTGTTACCTGTTTTGATACCTGTATTGTTACCCCTACTGTTGCCTGTACTGTTACCCGTATTGTTACATGTACTGTTACCAATACTGTTACCTGTATTGTTCCCTTTACTGTTACCTGTACTGTTACCTTTATTGTTACCTGTACTGTTCCTTTATAGTTGCCTGTACTGTTACCTGTACTATTACCTGTACTGTTCCTGTATTGTTACCTGTACTGTTACCTGTATTGTTACATGTACTGTTCCTGTATAGTTGCTTGTACTGTTACCTGTACTGTTACATGTATTGTTACCTGTACTGTTACCTGTACTGTTACCTGCATTGTTACGTGTACTGTTCCTGTACTGTTACCTGTACTGTTACCTTTACTGTTACCTGTACTGTTACCTGTATTGTTACCTATACTGTTACCTGTAATGTTACCTGTACTGTCACCTGTATTGTTACCTCTTTTGTTACCTGTATTGTCACCTGTTCTATTACCTGTACTATTACATGTACTGTTACCTACACTGTTACCTGTACTGTTCCTGTATTGTTACCTGTACTGTTACCTGCACTGTTACCTGTATTGTTACATGTACTGTTACCTGTACTGTTATCTGTACTGTCACGTTTATTGTTACCAGTTTTGTTACCTGTATTGTTACCTGTACTGTTACCTGTACCGTTACCTACACTGTTACCTACACTGTTACCTCCACTGCTACCTGTATTGTTACCTGTACTGTTACCTGTACTGTTACCTGCATTGTTACCTGCACTGTTACCTACACTGTTACCTCCACTGCTACCTGTATTGTTACCTGTACTGTTACCTGTACTGTTACCTGCATTGTTACCTGCACTGTTACCTGCACTGTTACCTGTATTGTTAGCTATACTGTTACCTGTACTGTCACCTGCACTGTTACATGCACTGTTACCTGTATTGTTACCTGTATTGTTACATGTACTGTTACCTGTACTGTTACCTGTATTGTTACCTATACTGTTACCTATACTGTTACCTGTACTGTTCCTTGTACTGTTACCTGTACTGTTACCTGCATTGTTACGTGTATTGTTCCTGTACTGTTACCTGTACTGTTACCTGTACTGTTACCTACACTGTTACCTGTACTGTTGCCTGTATTGTTATCTGTACTGTTACCTGCACTGTTACCTGTATTGTTTCCTGTACTGTTAACTGTACTGTTATCTGTATTGTTACCTGTACTGTTACCTGTACTGTTACCTGCATTGTTACGTGTACTGTTCCTGTACTGTTACCTGTACTGTTACCTTTACTGTTACCTGTACTGTTACCTGTATTGTTACCTATACTGTTACCTGTACTGTTACCTGTACTGTTACCTGTACTGTTACCTGTACTGTTGCCTGTATTGTTATCCGTACTGTTACCTGCACTGTTACCTGTATTGTTTCCTGTACTGTTAACTGTACTGATATCTGTATTGTTACCTGTATTGTTACATGTACTGTTACCTGTACTGTTACCTGTATTGTTACCTATACTGTTACCTGTACTGTTCCTTGTACTGTTACCTGTACTGTTACCTGTACTGTTACCTACACTGTTACCTGTACTGTTACCCGTATTGTTACATGTACTGTTACTTAATACTGTTACCTGTATTGTTCCCTTTACTGTTACCTGTACTGTTACCTGTATTGTTACCTGTACTGTTCCTGTATAGTTGCTTGTACTGTTACCTGTACTGTTACCTATACTGTTCCTGTATTGTTACCTGTACTGTTACCTGTATTGTTACATGTACTGTTCCTGTATAGTTGCCTGTAGTGTTACCTGTACGGTTACATGTATTGTTACCTGTACTGTTACCTGTACTGTTACCTGTACTGTTACATGTATTGTTAGCTATACTGTTACCTGTACTGTCACCTGCACTGTTACCTTCACTGTTACCTGTACTGTTACCTGTATTGTTACCTGTACTGTTACCTACAATGTTACCTGTACTGTGCCTGTACCTTTACCTGTACTGTTACCTGTATTGTTACCTGTACTGTTACCTGTATTTTTACCTGTATTGTTACCTGTATTGTTACCTGTATTGTTACCTGTACTGTTACATGTACTGTTACCGGCACTGTTACCTGTACCGTTACCTTTATTGTTCCCTTTACTGTTACCTGTACTGTTACCTGTATTGTTGCCTGTACTGTTACCTGTACTGTTACCTGTATTGTTACCTGTACTGTTACCTGTATTGTTACCTGTACTGTTCCTGTATTGTTACCTGTATTGTTACCTGTACTGTTACCTGTATTGTTACCTGTATTGTTACATGTACTGTTACCTGTATTGATACCTGTACTGTTCCTGTATTGTTACCTGTATTGTTACCTGTATTGTTACCTGTGTTGTTACCTGTATTGTTGCCTGTACTGTTACCTTTACTGTTACCTGTATTGTTACCTGTACTGTTACCTGTATTGTTACCTGTACTGTTCCTGTATTGTTACCTGTACTGTTACCTGTACTGTTACCTGTATTGTTACCTATACTGTTACCTGTATTGTTACCTGTACTGTTCCTGTATTGTTACCAGTCCTGGTACATGCACTGTTACCTGTATTGGTACCTGTATTGTTACATGTTCTGTTACTTTTACTGTTACCTGTACTGTTACCTGTATTGTTACCTATACTGTTACCTGTAATGTTACATGTACTGTCACCTGTATTGTTACCTCTTTTGTTACCTGTATTGTCACCTGTTCTATTACCTGTACTGTTACCTGTACTGTTACCTACACTGTTACCTGTACTGTTCCTGTATTGTTACCTGTACTGTTACCTGCACTGTTACCTGCATTGTTACATGTACTGTTACCTGTACTGTTATCTGTACTGTCACGTTTATTGTTACCTGTTTTGTTACCTGTATTGTTACCTGTACTGTTACCTGTACCGTTACCTACACTGTTACCTACACTGTTACCTCCACTGCTACCTGTATTGTTACCTGTACTGTTACCTGTACTGTTACCTGCATTGTTACCTGCACTGTTACCTACACTTTTACCTCCACTGCTACCTGTATTGTTACCTGTACTGTTACCTGTACTGTTACCTGCATTGTTACCTGCACTGTTACCTGCACTGTTACCTGCACTGTTACCTGTATTGTTAGCTATACTGTTACCTGTACTGTCACCTGCACTGTTACATGCACTGTTACCTGTATTGTTACCTGTATTGTTACATGTACTGTTACCTGTACTGTTACCTGTATTGTTACCTATACTGTTACCTGTACTGTTCCTTGTACTGTTACCTGTACTGTTACCTGCATTGTTACGTGTACTGTTCTTGTACTGTTACCTGTACTGTTACCTGTACTGTTACCTACACCGTTACCTGTACTGTTGCCTGTATTGTTATCTGTACTGTTACCTGCACTGTTACCTGTATTGTTTCCTGTACTGTTAACTGTACTGTTATCTGTATTGTTACCTGTTTTGATACCTGTATTGTTACCCCTACTGTTGCCTGTACTGTTACCCGTATTGTTACATGTATTGTTACCAATACTGTTACCTGTATTGTTCCCTTTACTGTTACCTGTACTGTTACCTTTATTGTTACCTGTACTGTTCCTTTATAGTTGCCTGTACTGTTACCTGTACTATTACCTGTACTGTTCCTGTATTGTTACCTGTACTGTTACCTGTATTGTTACATGTACTGTTCCTGTATAGTTGCTTGTACTGTTACCTGTACTGTTACATGTATTGTTACCTGTACTGTTACCTGTACTGTTACCTGCATTGTTACGTGTACTGTTCCTGTACTGTTACCTGTACTGTTACCTTTACTGTTACCTGTACTGTTACCTGTATTGTTACCTATACTGTTACCTGTAATGTTAACAGTACTGTCACCTGTATTGTTACCTCTTTTGTTACCTGTATTGTCACCTGTTCTATTACCTGTACTATTACATGTACTGTTACCTACACTGTTACCTGTACTGTTCCTGTATTGTTACCTGTACTGTTACCTGCACTGTTACCTGTATTGTTACATGTACTGTTACCTGTACTGTTATCTGTACTGTCACGTTTATTGTTACCAGTTTTGTTACCTGTATTGTTACCTGTACTGTTACCTGTACCGTTACCTACACTGTTACCTACACTGTTACCTCCACTGCTACCTGTATTGTTACCTGTACTGTTACCTGTACTGTTACCTGCATTGTTACCTGCACTGTTACCCACACTGTTACCTCCACTGCTACCTGTATTGTTACCTGTACTGTTACCTGTACTGTTACCTGTATTGTTACCTGTACTGTTCCTGTATAGTTGCTTGTACTGTTACCTGTACTGTTACCTATACTGTTCCTGTATTGTTACCTGTACTGTTACCTGTATTGTTACATGTACTGTTCCTGTATAGTTGCCTGTAGTGTTACCTGTACGGTTACATGTATTGTTACCTGTACTGTTACCTGTACTGTTACCTGTACTGTTACATGTATTGTTAGCTATACTGTTACCTGTACTGTCACCTGCACTGTTACCTTCACTGTTACCTGTACTGTTACCTGTACTGTTACCTGTATTGTTACCTACAATGTTACCTGTACTGTGCCTGTACCTTTACCTGTACTGTTACCTGTATTGTTACCTGTACTGTTACCTGTATTTTTACCTGTATTGTTACCTGTATTGTTACCTGTATTGTTACCTGTACTGTTACATGTACTGTTACCGGCACTGTTACCTGTACCGTTACCTTTATTGTTCCCTTTACTGTTACCTGTACTGTTACCTGTATTGTTGCCTGTACTGTTACCTGTACTGTTACCTGTATTGTTACCTGTACTGTTACCTGTATTGTTACCTGTACTGTTCCTGTATTGTTACCTGTATTGTTACCTGTACTGTTACCTGTATTGTTACCTGTATTGTTACATGTACTGTTACCTGTATTGATACCTGTACTGTTCCTGTATTGTTACCTGTATTGTTACCTGTATTGTTACCTGTGTTGTTACCTGTATTGTTGCCTGTACTGTTACCTTTACTGTTACCTGTATTGTTACCTGTACTGTTACCTGTATTGTTACCTGTACTGTTCCTGTATTGTTACCTGTACTGTTACCTGTACTGTTACCTGTACTGTTACCTGTATTGTTACCTATACTGTTACCTGTATTGTTACCTGTACTGTTCCTGTATTGTTACCAGTCCTGGTACATGCACTGTTACCTGTATTGGTACCTGTATTGTTACATGTTCTGTTACTTTTACTGTTACCTGTACTGTTACCTGTATTGTTACCTATACTGTTACCTGTAATGTTACATGTACTGTCACCTGTATTGTTACCTCTTTTGTTACCTGTATTGTCACCTGTTCTATTACCTGTACTGTTACCTGTACTGTTACCTACACTGTTACCTGTACTGTTCCTGTATTGTTACCTGTACTGTTACCTGCACTGTTACCTGCATTGTTACATGTACTGTTACCTGTACTGTTATCTGTACTGTCACGTTTATTGTTACCTGTTTTGTTACCTGTATTGTTACCTGTACTGTTACCTGTACCGTTACCTACACTGTTACCTACACTGTTACCTCCACTGCTACCTGTATTGTTACCTGTACTGTTACCTGTACTGTTACCTGCATTGTTACCTGCACTGTTACCTACACTTTTACCTCCACTGCTACCTGTATTGTTACCTGTACTGTTACCTGTACTGTTACCTGCATTGTTACCTGCACTGTTACCTGCACTGTTACCTGCACTGTTACCTGTATTGTTAGCTATACTGTTACCTGTACTGTCACCTGCACTGTTACATGCACTGTTACCTGTATTGTTACCTGTATTGTTACATGTACTGTTACCTGTACTGTTACCTGTATTGTTACCTATACTGTTACCTGTACTGTTCCTTGTACTGTTACCTGTACTGTTACCTGCATTGTTACGTGTACTGTTCTTGTACTGTTACCTGTACTGTTACCTGTACTGTTACCTACACCGTTACCTGTACTGTTGCCTGTATTGTTATCTGTACTGTTACCTGCACTGTTACCTGTATTGTTTCCTGTACTGTTAACTGTACTGTTATCTGTATTGTTACCTGTTTTGATACCTGTATTGTTACCCCTACTGTTGCCTGTACTGTTACCCGTATTGTTACATGTATTGTTACCAATACTGTTACCTGTATTGTTCCCTTTACTGTTACCTGTACTGTTACCTTTATTGTTACCTGTACTGTTCCTTTATAGTTGCCTGTACTGTTACCTGTACTATTACCTGTACTGTTCCTGTATTGTTACCTGTACTGTTACCTGTATTGTTACATGTACTGTTCCTGTATAGTTGCTTGTACTGTTACCTGTACTGTTACATGTATTGTTACCTGTACTGTTACCTGTACTGTTACCTGCATTGTTACGTGTACTGTTCCTGTACTGTTACCTGTACTGTTACCTTTACTGTTACCTGTACTGTTACCTGTATTGTTACCTATACTGTTACCTGTAATGTTAACAGTACTGTCACCTGTATTGTTACCTCTTTTGTTACCTGTATTGTCACCTGTTCTATTACCTGTACTATTACATGTACTGTTACCTACACTGTTACCTGTACTGTTCCTGTATTGTTACCTGTACTGTTACCTGCACTGTTACCTGTATTGTTACATGTACTGTTACCTGTACTGTTATCTGTACTGTCACGTTTATTGTTACCAGTTTTGTTACCTGTATTGTTACCTGTACTGTTACCTGTACCGTTACCTACACTGTTACCTACACTGTTACCTCCACTGCTACCTGTATTGTTACCTGTACTGTTACCTGTACTGTTACCTGCATTGTTACCTGCACTGTTACCCACACTGTTACCTCCACTGCTACCTTTATTGTTACCTGTACTGTTACCTGTACTGTTACCTGTATTGTTACCTGTACTGTTCCTGTATAGTTGCTTGTACTGTTACCTGTACTGTTACCTATACTGTTCCTGTATTGTTACCTGTACTGTTACCTGTATTGTTACATGTACTGTTCCTGTATAGTTGCCTGTAGTGTTACCTGTACGGTTACATGTATTGTTACCTGTACTGTTACCTGTACTGTTACCTGTACTGTTACATGTATTGTTAGCTATACTGTTACCTGTACTGTCACCTGCACTGTTACCTTCACTGTTACCTGTACTGTTACCTGTATTGTTACCTGTACTGTTACCTACAATGTTACCTGTACTGTGCCTGTACCTTTACCTGTACTGTTACCTGTATTGTTACCTGTACTGTTACCTGTATTTTTACCTGTATTGTTACCTGTATTGTTACCTGTATTGTTACCTGTACTGTTACATGTACTGTTACCGGCACTGTTACCTGTACCGTTACCTTTATTGTTCCCTTTACTGTTACCTGTACTGTTACCTGTATTGTTGCCTGTACTGTTACCTGTACTGTTACCTGTATTGTTACCTGTACTGTTACCTGTATTGTTACCTGTACTGTTCCTGTATTGTTACCTGTATTGTTACCTGTACTGTTACCTGTATTGTTACCTGTATTGTTACATGTACTGTTACCTGTATTGATACCTGTACTGTTCCTGTATTGTTACCTGTATTGTTACCTGTATTGTTACCTGTGTTGTTACCTGTATTGTTGCCTGTACTGTTACCTTTACTGTTACCTGTATTGTTACCTGTACTGTTACCTGTATTGTTACCTGTACTGTTCCTGTATTGTTACCTGTACTGTTACCTGTACTGTTACCTGTATTGTTACCTATACTGTTACCTGTATTGTTACCTGTACTGTTCCTGTATTGTTACCAGTCCTGGTACATGCACTGTTACCTGTATTGGTACCTGTATTGTTACATGTTCTGTTACTTTTACTGTTACCTGTACTGTTACCTGTATTGTTACCTATACTGTTACCTGTAATGTTACATGTACTGTCACCTGTATTGTTACCTCTTTTGTTACCTGTATTGTCACCTGTTCTATTACCTGTACTGTTACCTGTACTGTTACCTACACTGTTACCTGTACTGTTCCTGTATTGTTACCTGTACTGTTACCTGCACTGTTACCTGCATTGTTACATGTACTGTTACCTGTACTGTTATCTGTACTGTCACGTTTATTGTTACCTGTTTTGTTACCTGTATTGTTACCTGTACTGTTACCTGTACCGTTACCTACACTGTTACCTACACTGTTACCTCCACTGCTACCTGTATTGTTACCTGTACTGTTACCTGTACTGTTACCTGCATTGTTACCTGCACTGTTACCTACACTTTTACCTCCACTGCTACCTGTATTGTTACCTGTACTGTTACCTGTACTGTTACCTGCATTGTTACCTGCACTGTTACCTGCACTGTTACCTGCACTGTTACCTGTATTGTTAGCTATACTGTTACCTGTACTGTCACCTGCACTGTTACATGCACTGTTACCTGTATTGTTACCTGTATTGTTACATGTACTGTTACCTGTACTGTTACCTGTATTGTTACCTATACTGTTACCTGTACTGTTCCTTGTACTGTTACCTGTACTGTTACCTGCATTGTTACGTGTACTGTTCTTGTACTGTTACCTGTACTGTTACCTGTACTGTTACCTACACCGTTACCTGTACTGTTGCCTGTATTGTTATCTGTACTGTTACCTGCACTGTTACCTGTATTGTTTCCTGTACTGTTAACTGTACTGTTATCTGTATTGTTACCTGTTTTGATACCTGTATTGTTACCCCTACTGTTGCCTGTACTGTTACCCGTATTGTTACATGTATTGTTACCAATACTGTTACCTGTATTGTTCCCTTTACTGTTACCTGTACTGTTACCTTTATTGTTACCTGTACTGTTCCTTTATAGTTGCCTGTACTGTTACCTGTACTATTACCTGTACTGTTCCTGTATTGTTACCTGTACTGTTACCTGTATTGTTACATGTACTGTTCCTGTATAGTTGCTTGTACTGTTACCTGTACTGTTACATGTATTGTTACCTGTACTGTTACCTGTACTGTTACCTGCATTGTTACGTGTACTGTTCCTGTACTGTTACCTGTACTGTTACCTTTACTGTTACCTGTACTGTTACCTGTATTGTTACCTATACTGTTACCTGTAATGTTAACAGTACTGTCACCTGTATTGTTACCTCTTTTGTTACCTGTATTGTCACCTGTTCTATTACCTGTACTATTACATGTACTGTTACGTACACTGTTACCTGTACTGTTCCTGTATTGTTACCTGTACTGTTACCTGCACTGTTACCTGTATTGTTACATGTACTGTTACCTGTACTGTTATCTGTACTGTCACGTTTATTGTTACCAGTTTTGTTACCTGTATTGTTACCTGTACTGTTACCTGTACCGTTACCTACACTGTTACCTACACTGTTACCTCCACTGCTACCTGTATTGTTACCTGTACTGTTACCTGTACTGTTACCTGCATTGTTACCTGCACTGTTACCCACACTGTTACCTCCACTGCTACCTGTATTGTTACCTGCACTGTTACATGCACTGTTACCTGTATTGTTACCTGTATTGTTACATGTACTGTTACCTGTACTGTTACCTGTATTGTTACCTATACTGTTACCTGTACTGTTCCTTGTACTGTTACCTGTACTGTTACCTGCATTGTTACGTGTACTGTTCTTGTACTGTTACCTGTACTGTTACCTGTACTGTTACCTACACCGTTACCTGTACTGTTGCCTGTATTGTTATCTGTACTGTTACCTGCACTGTTACCTGTATTGTTTCCTGTACTGTTAACTGTACTGTTATCTGTATTGTTACCTGTTTTGATACCTGTATTGTTACCCCTACTGTTGCCTGTACTGTTACCCGTATTGTTACATGTATTGTTACCAATACTGTTACCTGTATTGTTCCCTTTACTGTTACCTGTACTGTTACCTTTATTGTTACCTGTACTGTTCCTTTATAGTTGCCTGTACTGTTACCTGTACTATTACCTGTACTGTTCCTGTATTGTTACCTGTACTGTTACCTGTATTGTTACATGTACTGTTCCTGTATAGTTGCTTGTACTGTTACCTGTACTGTTACATGTATTGTTACCTGTACTGTTACCTGTACTGTTACCTGCATTGTTACGTGTACTGTTCCTGTACTGTTACCTGTACTGTTACCTTTACTGTTACCTGTACTGTTACCTGTATTGTTACCTATACTGTTACCTGTAATGTTAACAGTACTGTCACCTGTATTGTTACCTCTTTTGTTACCTGTATTGTCACCTGTTCTATTACCTGTACTATTACATGTACTGTTACGTACACTGTTACCTGTACTGTTCCTGTATTGTTACCTGTACTGTTACCTGCACTGTTACCTGTATTGTTACATGTACTGTTACCTGTACTGTTATCTGTACTGTCACGTTTATTGTTACCAGTTTTGTTACCTGTATTGTTACCTGTACTGTTACCTGTACCGTTACCTACACTGTTACCTACACTGTTACCTCCACTGCTACCTGTATTGTTACCTGTACTGTTACCTGTACTGTTACCTGCATTGTTACCTGCACTGTTACCCACACTGTTACCTCCACTGCTACCTGTATTGTTACCTGTACTGTTACCTGTACTGTTACCTGCATTGTTACCTGCACTGTTACCTGCACTGTTACCTGTATTGTTAGCTATACTGTTACCTGTACTGTCACCTGCACTGTTACATGCACTGTTACCTGTATTGTTACCTGTATTGTTACATGTACTGTTACCTGTACTGTTACCTGTATTGTTACCTATACTGTTACCTATACTGTTACCTGTACTGTTCCTTGTACTGTTACCTGTACTGTTACCTGCATTGTTACGTGTATTGTTCCTGTACTGTTACCTGTACTGTTACCCGTACTGTTACCTACACTGTTACCTGTACAGTTGCCTGTATTGTTATCTGTACTGTTACCTGCACTGTTACCTGTATTGTTTCCTGTACTGTTAACTGTACTGTTATCTGTATTGTTACCTGTTTTGATACCTGTATTGTTACCCCTACTGTTGCCTGTACTGTTACCCGTATTGTTACATGTACTGTTACCTAATACTGTTACCCGTATTGTTCCCTTTACTGTTACCTGTACTGTTACCTGTATTGTTACCTGTACTGTTCCTGTATAGTTGCCTGTACTGTTACCTGTACTGTTACCTGTACTGTTACATGTATTGTTACCTGCACTGTTACCTGCACTGTTCCTGTATTGTTACCTGTACTGTTACCTACAATGTTACCTGTACTGCTCCTGTATTGTTCCCTGTACTGTTACCTGTACTGTTACCTGTACTGTTACGTGTACTGTTACATGCACTGTTACCTGTATTGTTACCTGCACTGTTACCTGTATTGTTACCTGTATTGTTCCCTGTACTGTTCCCTGTACTGTTACCTGTACTGTTACGTGTACTGTTACATGCACTGTTACCTGTATTGTTACCTGTACTTTTACCTGTATTGTTATCAGTATTGTTACCTGCACTCTTACCTGTATTGTTACCTGTATTGTTACCTGTATTGTTACCTGTATTGTTACCGGTATTGTTACCTGTACTGTTACCTGTACCGTTACCTTTATTGTTCCCTTTACTGTTACCTGTACTGTTACCTGTATTGTTACCTGTACTGTTCCTGTATTGTTGCCTGTACTGTTACCTGTATTGTTACCGGTATTGTTACCTGTACTGTTACATGTACTGTTACCGGCACTGTTACCTGTATTGTTACCTGTACTGTTACCTGTATTGTTACCTGTACTGTTCCTGTATTGTTGCCTGTACTGTTACCTGTACTGTTACATGCACTGTTACCTGTACTGTTCCTGTATTGCTACCTGTACTGTTACCTTTATTGTTACCAGTCCTGGTACATGCACTGTTACCTGTATTGGTACCTGTATTGTTACATGTTCTGTTACCTTTACTGTTACCTGTACTGTTACCTGTATTGTTACCTGTACTGTTACCTGTAATGTTACCTGTACTGTCACCTGTATTGTTACCTCTTTTGTTACCTTTATTGTCACCTGTTCTATTACCTGTACTGTTACCTACACTGTTACCTGTACTGTTGCCTGTATTGTTATCTGTACTGTTACCTGCACTGTTACCTGTATTGTTTCCTGTACTGTTAACTGTACTGTTATCTGTATTGTTACCTGTTTTGATACCTGTATTGTTACCCCTACTGTTGCCTGTACTGTTACCCGTATTGTTACATGTACTGTTACCTAATACTGTTACCCGTATTGTTCCCTTTACTGTTACCTGTACTGTTACCTGTATTGTTACCTGTACTGTTCCTGTATAGTTGCCTGTACTGTTACCTGTACTGTTACCTGTACTGTTACATGTATTGTTAGCTATACTGTTACCTGTACTGTCACCTGCACTGTTACCTGCACTGTTACCTGCACTGTTCCTGTATTGTTACCTGTACTGTTACGTGTACTGTTACATGCACTGTTACCTGTATTGTTACCTGTACTGTTCCCTGTACTGTTACCTGTACTGTTACGTGTACTGTTACCTGCACTGTTACCTGTATTGTTATCAGTATTGTTACCTGCACTCTTACCTGTATTGTTACCTGTATTGTTACCTGTATTGTTACCTGTATTGTTACCGGTATTGTTACCTGTACTGTTACCTGTACCGTTACCTTTATTGTTCCCTTTACTGTTACCTGTACTGTTACCTGTATTGTTACCTGTACTGTTACCTGTATTGTTATCAGTATTGTTACCTGCACTCTTACCTGTATTGTTACCTGTATTGTTACCTGTATTGTTACCTGTATTGTTACCGGTATTGTTACCTGTACTGTTACCTGTACCGTTACCTTTATTGTTCCCTTTACTGTTCCCTGTACTTTTACCTGTATTGTTAGCTGCACTGTTACCTGTATTGTTACCTGTATTGTTACCTGTACTGTTCCCTGTACTGTTACCTGTACTGTTACGTGTACTGTTACATGCACTGTTACCTGTATTGTTACCTGTACTTTTACCTGTATTGTTATCAGTATTGTTACCTGCACTCTTACCTGTATTGTTACCTGTATTATTACCTGTATTGTTACCTCTATTGTTACCGGTATTGTTACCTGTACTGTTACCTGTACCGTTACCTTTATTGTTCCCTTTACTGTTACCTGTACTGTTACCTGTATTGTTACCTGTACTGTTCCTGTATTGTTGCCTGTACTGTTACCTGTATTGTTACCGGTATTGTTACCTGTACTGTTACATGTACTGTTACCGGCACTGTTACCTGTATTGTTACCTGTACTGTTACCTGTATTGTTACCTGTACTGTTCCTGTATTGTTGCCTGTACTGTTACCTGTACTGTTACATGCACTGTTACCTGTACTGTTCCTGTATTGCTACCTGTACTGTTACCTTTATTGTTACCAGTCCTGGTACATGCACTGTTACCTGTATTGGTACCTGTATTGTTACATGTTCTGTTACCTTTACTGTTACCTGTACTGTTACCTGTATTGTTACCTATACTGTTACCTGTAATGTTACCTGTACTGTCACCTGTATTGTTACCTCTTTTGTTACCTGTATTGTCACCTGTTCTATTACCTGTACTGTTACCTGTACTGTTACCTACACTGTTACCTGTACTGTTCCTGTATTGTTACCTGTACTGTTACCTGCACTGTTACCTGTATTGTTACATGTACTGTTACCTGTACTGTTACCTGTACCGTTACCTACACTGTTACCTACACTGTTACCTCCACTGCTACCTGTATTGTTACCTGTACTGTTACCTGTACTGTTACCTGCATTGTTACCTGCACTGTCACCTACACTGTTACCTCCACTGCTACCTGTATTGTTACCTGTACTGTTACCTGTACTGTTACCTGTACTGTTACCTGTACTGTTACCTGCACTGTTACCTGCACTGTTACCTGCACTGTTACCTGTACTGTTACCTGTATTGTTTCCTGTACTGTTACCTACACTGTTACCTGTACTGTTCCTGTATTGTTACCTGTACTGTTACCTACAATGTTACCTGTACTGCTCCTGTATTGTTCCCTGTACTGTTACCTGTACTGTTACCTGTACTGTTACGTGTACTGTTACATGCACTGTTACCTGTATTGTTACCTGTACTTTTACCTGTATTGTTATCAGTATTGTTACCTGCACTGTTACCTGTATTGTTACATGTACTGTTCCCTGTACTTTTACCTGTAATGTTACCTGCACTGTTACCTGTATTGTTACCTGTATTGTTACCTGCACTGTTCCCTGTACTGTTACCTGTACTGTTACGTGTACTGTTACATGCACTGTTACCTGTATTGTTACCTGTACTTTTACTTGTATTGTTATCAGTATTGTTACCTGCACTGTTACCTGTATTGTTACCTGTACTGTTCCCTGTACTTTTACCTGTAATGTTACCTGCACTGTTACCTGTATTGTTACCTGTATTGTTACCTGCACTGTTCCCTGTACTGTTACCTGTACTGTTACGTGTACTGTCACCTGCACTGTTACCTGTATTGTTACCTGTACTTTTACTTGTATTGTTATCAGTATTGTTACCTGCACTGTTACCTGTATTGTTACCTGTATTGTTACCTGTATTGTTGCCTGTATTGTTACATGCACTGTTACCTGTATTGTTACCTGTACTGTTACATGTACTTTTACCTGTATTGGTACCTGTATTGTTACCTGCACTGTCACCTGCACTGTCACCTGCACTGTCACCTGCACTGTTACCTGTATTGTTACCTGTACTGTTACCTGTATTGTTACCTGTATTGTTACCTGTACTGTTACCTGTATTGTTACCTGTATTGTTACCTGCACTGTCACCTGCACTGTCACCTGCACTGTTACCTGTATTGTTACCTGTATTGTTACATGTTCTGTTACCTTTACTGTTACCTGTACTGTTACCTGTATTGTTACCTATACTGTTACCTGTACTGTCACCTGTATTGTTACCTCTTTTGTTACCTGTATTGTCACCTGTTCTATTACCTGTACTGTTACCTGTACTGTTACCTACACTGTTACCTGTACTGTTCCTGTATTGTTACCTGTACTGTTACCTGCACTGTTACCTGTATTGTTACATGTACTGTTACCTGTACTGTTACCTGTACCGTTACCTACACTGTTACCTACACTGTTACCTCCACTGCTACCTGTATTGTTACCTGTACTGTTACCTGTACTGTTACCTGCATTGTTACCTGCACTGTTACCTACACTGTTACCTCCACTGCTACCTGTATTGTTACCTGTACTGTTACCTGTACTGTTACCTGTACTGTTACCTGTACTGTTACCTGCACTGTTACCTGCACTGTTACCTGCACTGTTACCTGTACTGTTACCTGTATTGTTTCCTGTACTGTTACCTACACTGTTACCTGTACTGTTCCTGTATTGTTACCTGTACTGTTACCTACAATGTTACCTGTACTGCTCCTGTATTGTTCCCTGTACTGTTACCTGTACTGTTACCTGTACTGTTACGTGTACTGTTACATGCACTGTTACCTGTATTGTTACCTGTACTTTTACCTGTATTGTTATCAGTATTGTTACCTGCACTGTTACCTGTATTGTTACCTGTACTGTTCCCTGTACTTTTACCTGTAATGTTACCTGCACTGTTACCTGTATTGTTACCTGTATTGTTACCTGCACTGTTCCCTGTACTGTTACCTGTACTGTTACGTGTACTGTTACATGCACTGTTACCTGTATTGTTACCTGTACTTTTACTTGTATTGTTATCAGTATTGTTACCTGCACTGTTACCTGTATTGTTACCTGTATTGTTACCTGTATTGTTGCCTGTATTGTTACATGCACTGTTACCTGTATTGTTACCTGTACTGTTACATGTACTTTTACCTGTATTGGTACCTGTATTGTTACCTGCACTGTCACCTGCACTGTCACCTGCACTGTCACCTGCACTGTTACCTGTATTGTTACCTGTACTGTTACCTGTATTGTTACCTGTATTGTTACCTGTACTGTTACCTGTATTGTTACCTGTATTGTTACCTGCACTGTCACCTGTATTGTTACCTGTATTGTTACCTGTACTGTTACCTGTATTGTTACCTGTATTGTTACCTGCACTGTTACCTGTATTGTTACCTGTACTGTTACATGTACTTTTACCTGTACTGTTACCTGTATTGTTACCTGTATTGTTACCTGCACTGTCACCTGTATTGTTACCTGTATTGTTACCTGTACTGTTACCTGTATTGTTACCTGTATTGTTACCTGCACTGTTACCTGTATTGTTACCTGTACTGTTACATGTACTTTTACCTGTATTGGTACCTGTATTGTTACCTGCACTGTCACCTGCACTGTCACCTGCACTGTCACCTGCACTGTTACCTGTATTGTTACCTGTATTGTTACCTGCACTGTCACCTGCACTGTCACCTGCACTGTTACCTGTATTGGTACCTGTATTGTTACCTGCACTGTCACCTGCACTGTCACCTGCACTGTTACCTGTATTGGTACCTGTATTGTTACCTGCACTGTCACCTGCACTGTCACCTGCACTGTCACCTGCACTGTTACCTGTATTGTTACCTGTACTGTTACCTGTATTGTTACCTGTACTGTTACCTGTGTATATTTCTAAGTGATTTAAAGTGGCAATCTGCACTTAAAACAATAAGAAAGTGGCCACCCCTCCACTGTTTTTGTAAAATGCTGAGGGATTGGGCTGGAGATGTCCTTGTATTTGTCCTTGTATTTACTTACACAACACAGGTCTATATTTCCTTTGATGGAAATCCATGTGATCTCACTACTGTTGTGTGTTCCAGGGAAGGATGGAGGACTAGGGGTGATAACTCTCCCTAAGAAGCCTGACACCACCTTCTTCAAGACCATGACTGACCTGGAGGCCCAGCCTGTACTCTTCATCCCTGATGTCCACTTTGGAAACCTGCAGAGGGCTGGACAGGTCAGATACACAGGCACATCGGGATTGTCTCCAAAATGGTCCCTATATGCTTATTAAGGAATAGGTTGCCATTTTGGGCAGGAAAAGGAAAGCTAATCACGGTCTAACGATACCTTGGTTAACTTATCAATGATCTGATATGGTCTAACGATGCCTTGGTTAACTTATCAATGATCTGATATGGTCTAACGATGCCTTGGTTAACTGATCAATGATCTGATATGGTCTAACGATGCCTTGGTTCACTTATCAATGATCTGATATGGTCTAACGGTGCCTTGGTTAACTGATCAATGATCTGATATGGTCTAACGGTGCCTTGGTTAACTGATCAATGATCTGATATGGTCTAACGATGCCTTGGTTAACTCATCAATGATCTGATATGGTCTAACGATGCCTTGGTTAACTTATGAAAGATCTGATACTTTATTGGTCTAACGATGCCTTGGTTAACTTATCAACAATCTGATTTGGTCTAACGGTGCCTTAGGTTAACTTATCAATGATCCGATATGGTCTAACGATGCCTTGGTTAACTTATCAATGATCTGATATGGTCTAACGATGCCTTGGTTAACTTATCAATGATCTGATATGGTCTAACGATGCCTTGGTTAACTCATCAATGATCTGATATGGTCTAACAATGCCTTGGTTAACTCATCAATGATCTGATATGGTCTAACGATGCCTTGGTTAACTTATCAATGATCTGATATGGTCTAACGATGCCTTGGTTAACTTATCAACAATCTGATTTGGTCTAACGATGCCTTGGTTAACTTATCAATGACCTTTGTAGAGAATCTAGAGATGTATCTAGAAGAAAGGTCAGTTTGCATACGCTTGGTTTTCTCCTCTTGTAACCACTCTGAGAGTTTTTAGGGCCACATATTTTATTGACTTTTTACAGATTGTCAAATATATGCCTTTAAGCTATTTGAAGGAATGATACATAACATATTTAGATTTCTGTTTCATTACTTATATGTATATTTGCCTATGTTATGTACATACTTAAAGCTGACGTTGCCAATGTGCTATTCTTCCCCAGGTATTTGCCTTTAACACAGAAGAGATTGAGAGAGGAGGGTGAGTGTTCACATGTGGATACATTCACATGCAAATATCCACTGAGTGTACAAAACATTAGGAACAACTTCCTAATATTTAGTTGCACCCCCTTTTGCCCTCAGAAAAGCCTCAATTCGTTGGACATGGACTCTACAAAGTGTTGAAAGCGTTACACAGGGACGCTGGACCATGTTGACTCCAATGCCTCCCACAGTTGGCTGGATGTCCTTTGGGTGGTGGAACATTCTTGATACACACCGGAAACTGTTGGGCATAAAAAACCCAGCAGCGTTGCAGTTCTTGACTCAAACCGGTGCACCTGGCATCTACTACCATACCCTGTTCAAAGACACTTACATCCTTTGTCTTGCCCATTCACCCTCTGATTGGCACACATACACAATCCATGTCTCATTTGGCCCAAGGCTTAAAAATCGTTATTTAACCTGTCTCCTCCCCTTAATCCACACTGATTGAAGTGAATTTAACAAGTGACATCAATAAGAGATCATAGCTCTCACATTGATTCCCCTGGTTAGTCTATGTCATGGAAAGAGCAGGTGTTCCTTTTGTGCACTCAGTCTAAACCTCACATATGTAAAATGGGACCAACTCAATCTCACACATACAGTTGAAGTTGGAAGTTTACATACACCTTAACCAAATGCATTTAAACTCAGTTTTTCACAATTCCTGACATTTAATCCTAGTACGAATTCCATGTCTTAGGTCAGTTAGGATCACCACTTTATTTTAAGAATGTGAAATGTCAGAATAATAGTAGAGAGAATGATTTATTTCAGATTTGATTTCTTTCATCACATTCCCAGTGGGTCAGAAATGTACATACACTCAATCAGTATTTGGTAGCATTGCCTTTTAAATTGTTTAACTTGGGTCAAACATTTGGGTAGCCTTCCTCAAGCTTCCCTCAATAAGTGGGATGAATTTTGACCCATTCATTGTGACAGAGCTGGTGTAACTGAGTCAGGTTTGTAGGCCTCCTTGCTCGCACACGCTTTTTCAGTTCTGCCCACAACATTTTCTATAGGATTGAGGAAAGGGCTTTGTGATGGCCCCTCTGTTGTCCTTAAGCCATTTTGCCACAACATGGAAGTATGCTTGGGGTCATTGTCCATTTGGAAGACCCATTTACGACCAAGCTTTTAACTTCCTGACTGCTGTCTTGAGACGTTGCTTCAATAAATCAACGTAATTTTCCACCCTCATGATGCCATTTATTTTGTGAAGTGCACGAGTCCCTCCTGCAGCAAGGCAACCCCACAACATGATGCTGCTACCCCCGTGCTTCATGGTTGGGATGGTGTTCTTCGGCTTGCAAGCCTCCCTCTTTTTCCTCCAAACATAACGATGGTCATTATGGCCAAACAGTTCTATTTTTGTTTCATCAAACCAGAGGACATTTCTCGAAAAAAGTACAATCTTTGTCCCCATGTGCAGTTGCAAACCGTAGTCTGGCTTTTTATGGCGGTTTTGGAGCAGTGGCTTCTTCTTTGCTGAGTGGCCTTTCAGGTTATATCGATATAGGACTCGTTTTACTGTGGATATAGATACTTTTGTACTGGTTTCCTCCGGCATCTTCACAAGGTCCTTTGCTATTGTTCTGGGATTGATTTGAACTTTTCGCACCAAAGTACGTTCATATCTAGGAGACAAACTAAATAGCACGTTTGGCTAATATAGCCAATAAAACGGCAACTCTCCTCTCCGGCGCGGTCACTGGATCTGCAGTGTTTAGCCTGAATGCGGTCACTAATGTTGGAACTTTGCTTTTAAAACGTTTTACAGCCAAGGCGTGATCGAGTTGAATCCCAGCCTTTGAGCAAGCCCTCTTGTTGGTTGTGTATCCCATCTTTGATGTGTGATGAGTGTGTGTGTGTGAGTTAGAGGTCTGACTAGTCTGTTGCTGTTGTTGTTGTTGTGTCCATCATGCAGGAGTGTGTTGGTTAAGAGGATGTTCAGACCGTCAGAGGATGACCTCTCACCTCCTTCCCACAAACAGATCAAAGAGGAAACACACAAGAGAGGTACCAGTCCATATAACCTCTACAGAGGTACCAGTCTATATAACCTCTACAGAGGTACCAGTTTATATAATCTCGACAGAGGTACCAGTCTATATAATCTCTACAGAGGTACCAGTTTATTTAACCTCTACAGAGGTACCAGTCTAAATAACCTCTACAGAGGTACCAGTCTATGTAACCTCTACAGAGGTACCAGTCTATATAACCTCTACAGAGAGGTACCAGTCTATATCACCTCTACAGAGGTACCAATCTATGTAACCTCTACAGAGAGGTAGCGTCTATATAGACTCTACAGAGAGGTACCCGTCTATAGAATCTCTACAGAGAGGTACCAGTCTATATCACCTCTACAGAGGTACCAGTCTATATAACCTCTACAGAGGTACCAGTCTATATCACCTCTACAGAGGTACCAGTCTATATAACCTCTACAGAGGTACCAGTTTATATAACCTCTACAGAGGTACCAGTATATATAACCTCTACAGATAGGTACCAGTCTATATAGACTCTACAGAGAGGTAGCAGTCTATATAGACTCTACAGAGAGGTACCAGTCTACATAGACTTTACAGAGGTACTAGTTTATATAACCACTACAGAGAGGTACCAGTCTATATAGACTCTGCAGCGGTACCAGTGTATATAGACTCTAAAGAGGTACCAGTCTTTATAATATCCTACTATAGGAGCGCTGCTTCACAGACAAGCAGAAACAACTTCAGTGGCATAACATCCTGAATGGGTCCATCTCTCCACAGTCCTGCTGTATGTGAGGAAGGAGTCGGATGAGGTGTTTGATGCTCTGATGCTCAAGTCTCCAACCCTGAGAGGCCTGATGGAAGCAGTGAGTATCTCTAAAAAAAGATGATCTATTTAAACTGATCAGAATCAGCAGGGCAGCCAGATTAAGAGGAGGCAAAGTGCAAAGGGAGAAGTTGGGGAGGAAAGCCCTGTTTCTGGGGTTAGACTACCTGACCAGAGGGCCTCCACCAGTTAGTTAGTCTCTATCATCTGGATGATCCAGGTTATCCTCTCTTGTATTGGTAAATCGCATCCACAGTTTGTTCGTGGAATCTAAATAACATTGTCCTTCATTCACAGATATCAGAGAAGTATGGAGTTCCCACTGAGAGGATAGCCAAGATCTACAAGAAAAGCAAAAAAGGGTGAGAATGGAATTCTATTGAACACGGCATTAGAATGACATTCTATTGAACACAGCATTAGAATGACATTCTATTGAGCATTGCATTAGAATGGAAATCTATTGAGCACGGCATTAGAATAAAATTCTATTGAACATGGCATTAGAATGAAATTCGATTGAACACGGCATTAGAATGGAATTCTATTGAAGACGTCATCAGAAGGGAATTCTATTGAGCAAGGCATCAGAATGGAATTCTATTGAGCAAAGCATCAGAATGGAATTCTATTGACCACAGCATCAGACTGGAATTCTATTGAACAGAGCATCAGACTGGAATTATATTGAACACATCATTAGAATGGAATTTTCTTGAGCACAGCATCAGAATGGAATTCTATTGAGCACAGCATAGGAATGGAATTCTATTGAGCACGGCATTAGAATGGAATTCTATTGAATACAGCATCAGAATGGAATTCTATTGAACACAGCATCAGAATGGAATTCTATTGAACACAGCATCAGAATGGAATTCTATTGAACACAGCATCAGAATGGAATTCTATTGAACACAGCTTCAGAATGGAATTCTATTGAACACGCCATGAGAATGGAATTCTGTTGAAAAAGGCATTAGAATGGAATTCTGTTGAACACGGCATTAGAATGGAATTCAATTGAGCACAGCATCAGAATGGAATTCTGTTGAACAGAGCATCAGACTGGAATTATATTGAACACATCATTAGAATGGAATTTTCTTGAGCACAGCATCAGAATGGAATTCTATTGAGCACAGCATAGGAATGGAATTCTATTGAGCACGGCATTAGAATGGAATTCTATTGAACACGTCATTAGAATGGAATTCTAATGAGCACAGCATCAGAATGGAATTCTACTCAACACGGCATCAGAATGGAATTCTGTTGAACACGGCATTAGAATGGAATTCTGTAGAACCCTGCATTAGAATGGAATTCTGATGAACACGGCATCAGAATGGAATTCTATTGAATACAGCATCAGAATGGAATTCTATTGAACACAGCATCAGAATGGAATTCTATTGAACACAGCATCAGAATGGAATTCTATTGAACACAGCATCAGAATGGAATTCTATTGAACACAGCTTCAGAATGGAATTCTATTGAACACGCCATGAGAATGGAATTCTGTTGAAAAAGGCATTAGAATGGAATTCTGTTGAACACGGCATTAGAATGGAATTCAATTGAGCACAGCATCAGAATGGAATTCTGTTGAACATGGCATTACAATGGAATTCTGATGAACACGGCATCAGAATGGAATTCTATTGAACACGCCATGAGAATGGAATTCTGTTGAAAAAGGCATTAGATTTGAATTCTATTGAGCACTGCATCAGAATGGAATTCTACTCAACACGGAATCAGAATGAATCAGAATGGAATTCTATTGAGCACGGCATCGGAATGGAATTCTACTCAACATGATTTTGGATTGGAATACTATCGAGCACAGCATCAGAAGGCAATTATTTTCAACACGGCATCAAAATAGAATTCTTTTGAACACGCCATTAGAATGGAATTCTGTTGAAAAAGGCATTTCAATGGAATTCTATTGAACACGGCATTAGAATGGAATTCTATTGAACACGGCATTAGGAATGGAATTCTTTTGAACACGGCATTAGAATGGAATTCTGTTGAACACGGCATTAGAATGGAATTCTATTGAGCACAGCATCAGAATGGAATTCGATTGAACACAGCATCAGAATGGAATTCTATCGAGCAGAGCATCAGATGGCAATTCTTTTCAACACGGCATCAAAATGGAATTCTGTTGAACACAACATTAGAATGGAATTTTGTTGAACACGGCATTAGATTGGAATTCTATTGAGCACTGCATGAGAATGGAATTCTACTCAACACGGAATCAGAGTGAATCAGAATGGAATTCTATTGAGCACAGCATCAGAATGGAATTCTACTCAACACGTAATCAGAATGGAATTCTATTGAGCACGGCATCAGAATGAAATTATACTCACCACGGCATCAGAATGGAATTCTACTCAACACGGCATCAGAATGGAATTCTATTGAGCACGGCATCAGAATGGAATTCTACTCAACACGGCATCAGAGTGGAATTCTAATCAACACTGCATCGGAATGGAATTCTTCTCAACACGATTTCGGATTGGAATTCTATTGAGCATGGAATTCTGATGAACAAGGCATTAAAATGGAATTCTAATGAGCACAGCATCAGAATGGAAATTCAATTGAACACAGCATCAGAATGGAATTCTATCGAGCACAGCATCAGAATGCAATTCTACTCAACATGGCATCAGAATGGAATTATGTTGAACCCGACATTAGAATGAAATTCTGTTGAACACGGCATTAGAATGGAATTCTATTGAACACGGCATTAGAATGTAATTCTTTTGAACACGCCATCAGAATTGAATTCTGTTGAAAAAGTCATTTGAATGGAATTCTATTCAACACGGCATTAGAATGGAATTCTATTGAACACGGCATTAGAATGGAATTCTATTGAACACGCCATTAGAATGGAATTCTTTTGAACACGCCATCAGAATTGAATTCTGTTGAAAAAGGCATTCGAATGGAATTCTATTCAACACGGCATTAGAATGGAATTCTATTGAACACGGCATTAAAATGGAAATCTATTGAGAACATAATTAGAACGGAATTCTACTGAGCACGGCATCAGAATGGAATTCCGTTGAACACGGCATCAGAATGAAATTCCGTTGAACACGGCATCAGAATGAAATTCAGCTGAACACGGCATTAGAATGGGATTCTGTTGAACACGGAATTAGAAAGTAATTCCGCTGAACACCTTATCAGAATGGAATTCCGTTGAACACGGCATCAGAATGGAATTCCGCTGAACACGGCATCAGATTGGAATTCCGTTGAACAAGGCATCAGAATGGAATTCAGCTGAACACGGCATCAGAATGGAATTCAGCTGAACACGGCATTAGAATGGAATTCTGTTGAACACGGAATCCGAATGGAATTCCGCTGAACACGGCATCAGAATGGAATTCTGTTGAACACGGAATCCGAATGGAATTCCGTTGAACACGGCATCAGAATGGAATTCCGTTGAACACGGCATCAGAATGGAAATCAGCTGAACACAGCATGAGAATGAAATTCTGTTGAACACGGCATCAGAATAGATTTCCCCTGAACACCGCATCAGAATTGAATTCCATTGAACACGGCATCAGAATGAAATTTAGCTGATCACGGCATTAGAATGGAATTCTGTTGAACACGGCATCAGAATGGAATTCCGTTGAACACGGCATCAGAATTGAATTCAGAGGAACACGGCATCAGCATGGAATTCCGCTGAACACTTTATCAGAATGGAATTCCGCTGAACACGGCATCAGAATGGAATTCAAATGAAAACGGCATTAGAATGGAATTCTTCTGAACACGGCATCAGAATGGAATTCCGTTGAAAACTTTATCAGAATTGAATTCCGCTGAACACGACATCAGAATGGAATTCTACTCAACACGGCATTAGATTGGAATTCTACTCAACCCGGCATCAGAATGGAATTCTATTGATCACGGCATCAGAATGGAATTCTAGTCAACACGGCATTAGAATGGAATTCTAGTCAACACGGCATTTGAATGGAATTCTATGGAACAGAGCATTAGAATGGAATTCTATTGAATACGGCATCAGAATGGATTTCTATTGATCATGGCATCAGAATGGAATACTATTGAACACGGCATTAGAATGGAATTCTATTTATCACGCCATTAAAATGGAAATCTATTGAGCACATAATTAGAACGTAATTCTACTGAGCACGGCATCAGAATGGAATTCTGTTGAACACGGCATCAGAATGAAATTCAGGTGAACACGGCATTAGAATGGAATTGTGTTGAACCCGGAATCAGAATGGAATTCAGCTGAACACGGCATCAGAATGGAATTCCGCTGAACACTTTATCAGAATGGAATTCTGTTGAACACGGCATCAGAATGGAATTCAGCTGAACACGGCATCAGAATGGAATTCAGCTGAACACTGCATTAGAATGGAATTATGTTGAACACAGCATCAGAATGGAATTCAAATGAACACGGCATCAGAATGGAATGCAAATGAAAACGGCATTAGAATGGAATTCTGTTGAACACGGCATCAGAATGGAATTCCGTTGAAAACTTTATCAGAATGGAATTCCGCTGAACACGGCATTAGAATGGAATTCCGTTGAAAACTTTATCAGAATTGAATTCATCTGAACACGGCGTCAGAATGGAATTCCGTTGAACACGGCATCAGACTGGAATTCAGAGGAACACGGCATCAGCATGGAATCCCGCTGAACACTTTATCAGAATGGAATTCAAATGAAAACGGCATCAGAATGGAATTCAGCTGAACACGGCATCAGAATTGAATTCCGCTGAACATGACATCAGAATGGAATTCTACTCAACACGGCATTAGATTGGAATTCTACTCAACCCGGCATCAGAATGGAATTCTATTGATCACGGCATCAGAATGGAATTCTAGTCAACACGGCATTAGAATGGAATTCTAGTCAACACGGCATTTGAATGGAATTCTATTGAACAGAGCATTAGAATGGAATTCTATTGAATACGGCATCAGAATGGATTTCTATTGATCATGGCATCAGAATGGAATACTATTGAACACGGCATTAGAATGGAATTCTATTGATCACGCCATTAAAATGGAAATCTATTGAGCACATAATTAGAACGTAATTCTACTGAACACGGCATCAGAATGAAATTCAGGTGAACACGGCATTAGAATGGAATTGTGTTGAACCCGAATCAGAATGGAATTCAGATGAACACGGCATCAGAATGGAATTCCGCTGAACACTTTATCAGAATGGAATTCCGTTGAACACGGCATCAGAATGGAATTCAGCTGAACACGGCATCAGAATGGAATTCAGCTGAACACTGCATTAGAATGGAATTCTGTTGAACACATCATCAGAATGGAATTCAAATGAACACGGCATCAGAATGGAATGCAAATGAAAACGGCATTAGAATGGAATTCTGTTGAACACGGCATCAGAATGGAATTCCGTTGAAAACTTTATCAGAATGGAATTCCGCTGAACACGGCATTAGAATGGAATTCCGTTGAAAACTTTATCAGAATTGAATTCAGCTGAACACGGCGTCAGAATGGAATTCCGTTGAACACGGCATCAGAATGGAATTCCGTTGAATACCGCATCAGAATGGAATTCCGTTGAATACCGCATCAGAATGGAATTCAGCTGAACACGGCATCAGAATGGAATTCCGTTGAACACGGCATCAGAATGGAATTCCGTTGAATACCGCATCAGAATGGAATTCAGCTGAACACGGCATCAGAATGGAATTCCGTTGAACACGGCATCAGAATGGAATTCCGTTGAACACGGCGTCAGAATGGAATTCAGCTGAACACGGCATCAGAATGGAATTCTGTTGAACACGGCATCAGAATGGAATTCTGTTGAACACGGCATCAGAATGGAATTCCGCTGAACACGACATCAGAATGGAATTCTACTCAACACCGCATTAGATTGGAATTCTACTCAACCCGGCATCAGAATGGAATTCTATTGATCACGGCATCAGAATGGAATTCTATTGATCACGGCATCAGAATGGAATTCCGCTGAACACGGCATCAGAATGGAATTCCCGCTGAACACGGCATCAGAATGGAAATCAGCTGAACACAGCATGAGAATGGAATTCTGTTGAATACGGCATCAGAATAGATTTCCCCTGAACACCGCATCAGAATTGCATTCCGTTGAACACGGCATCACAATGGAATTCAGCTGAACACGACATCAGAATGGAATTCTGTTGAACACGGCATCAGAATGGAATTCCGTTGAACACAGCATCAGAATGAAATTCAGCTGAACACGGCATTAGAATGGAATTCTGTTGAACACGGCATCAGAATGGAATTCCGCTGAACACGGCATCAGAATGAAATTCAGCTGAACACGGCATTAAAATGGAAATCTATTGAGAACATAATTAGAACGGAATTCTACTGAGCACGGCATCAGAATGGAATTCCGTTGAACACGGCATCAGAATGAAATTCCGTTGAACACGGCATCAGAATGAAATTCAGCTGAACACGGCATTAGAATGGGATTCTGTTGAACACGGAATTAGAAAGTAATTCCGCTGAACACCTTATCAGAATGGAATTCCGTTGAACACGGCATCAGAATGGAATTCCGTTGAACAAGGCATCAGAATGGAATTCAGCTGAACACGGCATCAGAATGGAATTCAGCTGAACACGGCATTAGAATGGAATTCTGTTGAACACGGAATCCGAATGGAATTCCGCTGAACACGGCATCAGAATGGAATTCCGTTGAACACGGCATCAGAATGGAAATCAGCTGAACACAGCATGAGAATGAAATTCTGTTGAACACGGCATCAGAATAGATTTCCCCTGAACACCGCATCAGAATTGAATTCCATTGAACACGGCATCAGAATGAAATTTAGCTGATCACGGCATTAGAATGGAATTCTGTTGAACACGGCATCAGAATGGAATTCCGTTGAACACGGCATCAGAATTGAATTCAGAGGAACACGGCATCAGCATGGAATTCCGCTGAACACTTTATCAGAATGGAATTCCGCTGAACACGGCATCAGAATGGAATTCAAATGAAAACGGCATTAGAATGGAATTCTTCTGAACACGGCATCAGAATGGAATTCCGTTGAAAACTTTATCAGAATTGAATTCCGCTGAACACGACATCAGAATGGAATTCTACTCAACACGGCATTAGATTGGAATTCTACTCAACCCGGCATCAGAATGGAATTCTATTGATCACGGCATCAGAATGGAATTCTAGTCAACACGGCATTAGAATGGAATTCTAGTCAACACGGCATTTGAATGGAATTCTATTGAACAGAGCATTAGAATGGAATTCTATTGAATACGGCATCAGAATGGATTTCTATTGATCATGGCATCAGAATGGAATACTATTGAACACGGCATTAGAATGGAATTCTATTTATCACGCCATTAAAATGGAAATCTATTGAGCACATAATTAGAACGTAATTCTACTGAGCACGGCATCAGAATGGAATTCTGTTGAACACGGCATCAGAATGAAATTCAGGTGAACACGGCATTAGAATGGAATTGTGTTGAACCCGGAATCAGAATGGAATTCAGCTGAACACGGCATCAGAATGGAATTCCGCTGAACACTTTATCAGAATGGAATTCTGTTGAACACGGCATCAGAATGGAATTCAGCTGAACACGGCATCAGAATGGAATTCAGCTGAACACGGCATCAGAATGGAATTCAGCTGAACACCGCATCAGAATGGAATTCAGCTGAACACGGCATCAGAATGGAATTCAGCTGAACACTGCATTAGAATGGAATTATGTTGAACACAGCATCAGAATGGAATTCAAATGAACACGGCATCAGAATGGAATGCAAATGAAAACGGCATTAGAATGGAATTCTGTTGAACACGGCATCAGAATGGAATTCCGTTGAAAACTTTATCAGAATGGAATTCCGCTGAACACGGCATTAGAATGGAATTCCGTTGAAAACTTTATCAGAATTGAATTCAGCTGAACACGGCGTCAGAATGGAATTCCGTTGAACACGGCATCAGACTGGAATTCAGAGGAACACGGCATCAGCATGGAATCCCGCTGAACACTTTATCAGAATGGAATTCAAATGAAAACGGCATCAGAATGGAATTCAGCTGAACACGGCATCAGAATTGAATTCCGCTGAACATGACATCAGAATGGAATTCTACTCAACACGGCATTAGATTGGAATTCTACTCAACCCGGCATCAGAATGGAATTCTATTGATCACGGCATCAGAATGGAATTCTAGTCAACACGGCATTAGAATGGAATTCTAGTCAACACGGCATTTGAATGGAATTCTATTGAACAGAGCATTAGAATGGAATTCTATTGAATACGGCATCAGAATGGATTTCTATTGATCATGGCATCAGAATGGAATACTATTGAACACGGCATTAGAATGGAATTCTATTGATCACGCCATTAAAATGGAAATCTATTGAGCACATAATTAGAACGTAATTCTACTGAACACGGCATCAGAATGAAATTCAGGTGAACACGGCATTAGAATGGAATTGTGTTGAACCCGGAATCAGAATGGAATTCAGATGAACACGGCATCAGAATGGAATTCCGCTGAACACTTTATCAGAATGGAATTCCGTTGAACACGGCATCAGAATGGAATTCAGCTGAACACGGCATCAGAATGGAATTCAGCTGAACACTGCATTAGAATGGAATTCTGTTGAACACATCATCAGAATGGAATTCAAATGAACACGGCATCAGAATGGAATGCAAATGAAAACGGCATTAGAATGGAATTCTGTTGAACACGGCATCAGAATGGAATTCCGTTGAAAACTTTATCAGAATGGAATTCCGCTGAACACGGCATTAGAATGGAATTCCGTTGAAAACTTTATCAGAATTGAATTCAGCTGAACACGGCGTCAGAATGGAATTCCGTTGAACACGGCATCAGAATGGAATTCCGTTGAATACCGCATCAGAATGGAATTCCGTTGAATACCGCATCAGAATGGAATTCAGCTGAACACGGCATCAGAATGGAATTCCGTTGAACACGGCATCAGAATGGAATTCCGTTGAATACCGCATCAGAATGGAATTCAGCTGAACACGGCATCAGAATGGAATTCCGTTGAACACGGCATCAGAATGGAATTCCGTTGAACACGGCGTCAGAATGGAATTCAGCTGAACACGGCATCAGAATGGAATTCTGTTGAACACGGCATCAGAATGGAATTCTGTTGAACACGGCATCAGAATGGAATTCCGCTGAACACGACATCAGAATGGAATTCTACTCAACACGGCATTAGATTGGAATTCTACTCAACCCGGCATCAGAATGGAATTCTATTGATCACGGCATCAGAATGGAATTCTGTTGAACACGGCATCAGAATGGAATTCCCGCTGAACACGGCATCAGAATGGAAATCAGCTGAACACGGCATTAGAATGGAATTCCGTTGAACACAGCATCAGAATGAAATTCAGCTGAACACGGCATCAGAATGGAATTCTGTTGAACACGGCATCAGAATGGAATTCCGCTGAACACGGCATCAGAATGAAATTCAGCTGAACACGGCATTAGAATGGAATTCTGTTGAACACGGCATCAGAATGGAATTCCGCTGAACACGGCATCAGAATGAAATTCAGCTGAACACGGCATTAGAATGGAATTCTGTTGAAAACGGCATCAGAATGTAATTCAAATGAACACGGCATCAGAATGGAATTCAAAATGAAAACGGCATTAGAATGGAATTCTGTTGAACACGGCATCAGAATGGAATTCAGCTGAACACGGCATCAGAATGGAATTCCGCTGAACACTTTATCAGAATGGAATTCAGCTGAACACGGCATCAGAATGGAATTCCGTTGAACACGGCGTCAGAATGGAATTCCGTTGAACACGGCATCAGAATGGAATTCCGTTGAACACGGCGTCAGAATGGAATTCAGCTGAACACGGCATCAGAATGGAATTCTGTTGAACACGGCATCAGAATGGAATTCTGTTGAACACGGCATCAGAATGGAATTCCGCTGAACACGACATCAGAATGGAATTCTACTCAACACGGCATTAGATTGGAATTCTACTCAACCCGGCATCAGAATGGAATTCTATTGATCACGGCATCAGAATGGAATTCTGTTGAACACGGCATCAGAATGGAATTCCCGCTGAACACGGCATCAGAATGGAAATCAGCTGAACACAGCATGAGAATGGAATTCTGTTGAATACGGCATCAGAATAGATTTCCCCTGAACACCGCATCAGAATTGCATTCCGTTGAACACGGCATCACAATGAAATTCAGCTGAACACGGCATTAGAATGGAATTCTGTTGAACACGGCATCAGTATGGAATTCCGCTGAACACGGCATCAGAATGAAATTCAGCTGAACACGGCATTAGAATGGAATTCTGTTGAAAACGGCATCAGAATGTAATTCAAATGAACACGGCATCAGAATGGAATTCAAAATGAAAACGGCATTAGAATGGAATTCTGTTGAACACGGCATCAGAATGGAATTCCGCTGAACACTTTATCAGAATGGAATTCAGCTGAACACGGCATCAGAATGGAATTCCGTTGAACACGGCGTCAGAATGGAATTCCGTTGAACACGGCATCAGAATGGAATTCCATTGAACACCACATCAGAATGGAATTCAGCTGAACACGGCATCAGAATGGAATTCTGTTGAACACGGCATCAGAATGGAATTCCGTTGAACACGGCGTCAGAATGGAATTCTGTTGAACACGGCATCAGAATGGAATTCTGTTGAACACGGCATCAGAACTAAATACTTTTTTGCCCCACTGTATATAATAGGCGGTGTCAGAGGAAAGCCCATAAAATTGTCAAAGACTCCAGTCACCAAAGTTATAGAATGTTTTCTCTGCTACCGCACGGCAAGAGGTTCTGGAGCCCCAAGTCTAGGACCAAAAGGCTCCTCAACAGCTTCTACCCCCAAGCCATAAGACTGCTGAACAATTCATAAAAATCGTCACCAGACAATTTACATTGACCCCCCCCCCCCTTGTACACTACTACTACTGTTTATTATCTATGCATAGTCACTTCACCCCCACCTACATGTACAGATTGCCTCAACTAACCTGTACCCCTGCACACTGACTCTGTACCGGTACCCCCTGTATATAGCCTCGTTATTCTTATTGTCTTACTTTTTATTATTACCTTTTATTTTAGTCTACTTGGTAAATATTTTCTTAACTCTTCTTGAACTGCGCTGTTGGTTAAGGGCCTGTAAGTTAGCATTTCACGGTAAAGTCTACACTTGTTGTATTCGGATCATATGGCAAATAAAGTTTGATTTGTTTTGAATTCTATTGAACACAGCATTAGAATGGTATTCTATTGAACACCACATTAGCATGGAATTGAATGAATCTAATAGGCTGGTGTTTCCAGACTTTCTAGTCTTGTTCTTTACTCAAACTGGTGTGAGAAGGACAAATATCCAGGCATGAATGTCTGTATTGCTCTGTGTTTGTGAATGTTGGGTTTAAACATTTGCAGGACAATCAATCAGTAAATCAATCAATCAATCAATCAGCTAACTCTCCCCATTGTCCCTTATAGGATCCTGGTGAACATGGACGACAACATCATAGAGCATTACTCTAATGAAGACACCTTCATCCTAAGCATAGAGAGCTATTCTGACGCCTACAAGGTCACACTCACCGAAATATGATGTCTGAAGGACTCTAGGTCTAGGGCCGGGGGGGACAGTACAGAGGGACAGGACAGTACAGGACGACAGGACAGTACAGGAGGACAGGACAGTACAGGAGGACTGAGTGTAGGGTCGGGGGGACAGGACAGTACAGGAGGACTGAGTGTGGGGTCGGGGGGACAGGACAGTACAGGAGGACTGAGTGTAGGGTCGGGGGGACAGGACAGTACAGGAGGACTGAGTGTGGGGTCGGGGGACAGGACAGTACAGGAGGACTGAGTGTAGGGTCGGGGAACAGGACAGTACAGGAGGACTGAGTGTAGGGTCGGGGGGACAGGACAGTACAGGAGGACTGAGTGTAGGGTCGGGGGGACAGGACAGTACAGGAGGACTGAGTGTGTGGTCGGGGGGACAGGACACTACAGGAGGACTGAGTGTGGGGCCGGGGGGACAGGACACTACAGGAGGACTGAGTGTAGGGTCGGGGGGACAGGACAGTACAGGAGGACTGAGTGTAGTGTCGGGGGGACAGGACAGTACAGGAGGACTGAGTGTGGGGCCTACGAGGGACCGGGACCAGAAGCACCGGTTCCAATACAAGAGCCAATGCCGTTTAACAAATCCAGGCGTTTACATTTGTTGGATGACATGAAAATAGAGCTCTTTGGCCAGACATCGAAATGAGAATGTATGAGCTGAAAATAACCTCATACCTACTGGAAAGTATGGTGGTGGATCTTTGATGTTTAGGGGCTATTTACCTTCCACTGGTCCTGGAGCCCTTGTTAAGGTCAACAGCATCATGAACTTTACCCAGTACAAGGACATTTTAGCCAAAAAACCTGGTTAGCTCTGTCAGGAGGCTGAAACTTGGCCGCAAGAGGATCTTCCAGCAAGACAAAAACCTCAAGCTCACAAAATACACAAAGAAATTGTTAATTGGCCACAAAATCAACAGCAATGGACATCTTAGTCTCCAGACTTGAAACCCACTGAAAACCTATGGTTTGATTTGAAGGGGGCCGTCCATAAACCCATTCAAACAATATCAAGGATCTGGAAGGATTCTCTAAAGAGGAATGGTCTCAGATCCCTCCCAATGTGTTCTCCAACATAAAACATTTTAGAAAAAGGCTCAGGGCTGTTATCCTCACAAGGCTGGGTATTGAATGCAAGCTCTAGCCATAGGCGACATACATACAGAGTACACAATAATACAGACATAGTACTCAACACTGCAGACATAGTACTCAACAGAGTACACAACCCTACAGACAGAGTACACAACCCTACAGACAGAGTACTCAACCCTACAGACAGAGTACTCAACCCTACAGACAGAGTACTCAACACTACAGACAGAGTACTCAACACTACAGTCAGAGTACTCAACACTACAGACAGATGGAATATGAACCGATCTCTTCACAGCCTACATGATATAGTTATAGTGTGTTAGTCCCTCAATGGAACAGGTTAACATGTAGAATCCTTGGATGCTGAGTGTAGGGATGTTTTATCTGTTACTTAAACCTGTCAGACCCCAATCTAATGAGCTTTAACTGTCAATATAATTAATAATTAATTAATTAATAATTATTTTGCTGTTGTATGTTGAGCATGTATAGTTTTACATGGTTTTGCTAAATGACCATGGATAGTTGATAAAAGGGGTATTTACATTTACATGTTAGTCATTTAGCAGATGCTCTTATCCAGAGAGACGTACAGTTAGTGCTTTTTTTTACACATTTTTTTACACCATTTTAAAGATAAACTTCTCGTTAATCCAACCACAGTGTCCGATTTCAAAAAGGCTTTTCGGCAAAAATTTAATAATCTGAGAACAGCATTCAGCCACAAATGCAAGCCATACCCGCCAAATTGTGGAGTCAACAAAAGTTGTAAATAGCATTGTAAATCTTCACTTACCTTTGCTGATCTTCGTTGGAATGCACTCCCAGGACTCCCACTTCCACAAGAAATGTTTGTTTTGTTTGATTACGTCCATATTTATGTCCAAATACCTCAGTTTTGTTCGCTCGTTTAGTTCACTATTCCAAAGGCACAATGCCGAGCGCAAAATCCAGAAAAGTCAAAAGAGTTTCATTACAGTTTATGGAAACATGTCAATCGATGTTTAGAATCAATCTTTAGGGTCTTTTCATAATTAATCTTCAATAATATTCCAACCGGACAATAGCGTATTCATGACAGAGGAAAAAGAAGGCACGGCATGGTGACCGTGCAGTGAACAACTGATTGGCCTCAGCCTAGTCCACTTGTTGAAACAGCTCTTATTTGACCACCTTCCACAATAGCAGCCTGAAACAACTTTCTAAAGACTGTTGACATTCGCTGGAAGCCTTGGGAAGTGCAATCTGGCCCCATAGGCACAGCGTATTGGATAGGCAATCACTTAAATGAAACTACAAACCTCAGATTTCCCACTTCCTGGTTGGATTTGTCTCAGGTTTTCGCCTACCATATGAGTTCTGTTATACTCACAGACATTATTCAAACAGTTTTAGAAACCTCAGAGTGTTTTCTATCAAATACTACTAATAAAATGCATATATTAGCATCTGGGACAGAGTAGCAGGCAATTTACTCTGGGCACCTTATTCATCCAAGCTACTCAATACTGCCCCCTGTCACCAAGAAGTTTTAAGATAGCTCGTTGGGGCAACTGTATATATTTTTTTATTTTTTTTATTTTACCTTTATTTTACTAGGCAAGTCAGTTAAGAACAAATTCTTATTTTCACAGTCATATCACAGTCATAGTAAGTCCAGAGTCAGAGCTTGAACGTGGGGGAAAAGTCAAGTGCGAGTGTTTGTTCATGAAAGGCATTTTTTTATTCAGTGTATTGTAATGTTGTATATACATTTAAGAAAATATAAGTATACTGAATAAAAATATAAATGCAACATGCAACAATTTCAAATATGTTAATGAGTTACAGTTCAAATAAGGTTATCAGGAAATTGAAATAAATAAATTAGGCCCTAATCTATGGATTTCACGTGGCTGGGCAGGGGTGTAGCTGCCTTAATTTTGTTGGACCCCAGGAAGAGTAGGTGCTGTCTTGGCAGGAACTAATGGGGATCCATAATAAATACAAATACAGCTCCCAGGCTCACCCACTGGGGAGCTAGGCCAAGCCAATCTGAATGACTTTTCCCCCACAAAAGGGTTTTATTACAGACAGAACTCCTCAGTTTCATCAGCTGTGGCTGGTCTCAGATTATCCCGCAGGTGAAGAAGCCGGATATGGAGGGCCTGGGCTGGCGGTTGGTTTGATGTACTGCCAAATGCTCTAAAACGACTTATGGAAAAGAAATGAACATTCAATTCTCTGGCAACAGCTCTGGTGGACATTCCTGCAGTCAGCGTGCACACTCCTTCAAAACTTTAGACATCTGTGGCATTGTGTTGTGTCACAAAACGGCACATTTTAGAGTGGCCTTTTATTGTCCCCAGCACAAAGTGCACCTGTGTAATTATCATGCTGTTTATTCATCTACTTGATATGCCACACCTGTCAGATGGATGGATTATCTTGGCAAAGGACAAATGCTCACTAACAGAAATCAGCTTTTTGTGGATATGGAATAATTTCTGGGATCTTTAATTTCAGTTCATGAAACATGGGACCAACAACTACATGTTGTGTTTTATATTTTTGTTCAGTGTATTGTTCAGTATATTGTTCAGTGTATTTAGTCATGAAAGGTGTATTCAGTGTATTGTACTGTTGTATATAAATATAAGTATTTAGTTCGAGACTAGAGGTGGGCAGCTACAGATGGTCATTATGGACCATGTGTCAAATGCAGCCTGAAATAAAGTCTGTTTGTGCTAACATTCCACTCCTAACTAGTCCCATTTGGCATGTGAAATGGTCCTTGGTTTCAACTGTACTGTGGCTACATGACTTCCCTGTATGGTGGTGAAATGTTATGCTTCATACAGTCATCTGTGTTCATATTGTTTCTGTTCTGCTATCTTATTTATTGTGTTTCTCAGTGATTAGTGACACCTCTCATTGAAAGCCTCCTTTGAGTACTTATTACTGCATTGGTCTTTATTATTATTCTTCCTGTAAACTATTCTGTTTTATAACAGCCACAATAAGCAACATGTTTAATGTTAGCAATGCTTTATTATATGATCGTCCATCAGCCAAAACGTCAGTACTTCCAGGGGTGAAGATGGACACTTGTTGGTTGTTTGGAACGTACTTACAGTATGTTGACAATTGAATAAAAATGTGAAGAAATATCAGCTTGGTAATGTTTCTGCATTGTTAAGAGGGGAACTTAGAGAAGTGTGTTATGTTTGTATGTTATCCACAAAACAAGACACCTGTACATAAAATCTTATTTTATTTTATTTCTTTATAAGATAATCAAAACATAAATACTCTGTATTTAGACACTACTCTGACACATATTGCAACAAAGTAACAATAACAAATCTACAAAATTATACAATGACAAACAGTTTGTTCGGCAGATAACAATTGTATAGGATAAATTGATACAATACAGTTTTTTTTGTATATACACACTATATATACAAAAGTATGTGGACACCCCTTCAAATTAGTGGATTTGGCTATTTCAGCAACACCCGTTGCTAACAAGTGTATAGCATCAAGCACACAGCCATGCAATCTCCATAGACAAACATTGGCAGTAGAATGGCCTTACTGATGTGCTCAGTGACTTTCAATGTGGCACCGTCATAGGATGCCACCTTTCCAACAAGTCAGTTAATCAAATTTCTGCCCTGCTAGAGGTGCCCCGGGCATCTGTAAGTGCTGATATTGTGAAGTGGAAATCTCTGGGAGCAACAATGGCAAAGCCGCCAAGTGATAGGCCACACAAGCTCACAGAACGAGACTGCCGAGTGCTGAAGCGTGTAGCGTGTTAAAAATAGTCGGTCCTCGGTCGTAACACTCACTACTGAGTTCCAAACTACTTCTGGAAGCAACGTCAGCACAAGGGCAGTTCGTCGAGAGCTTAATGAAATGGGTTTACATGGCTGAACAGCCGCACACAAGCCTAAGATCACCATGGGAAATGCCAAGCGTCAGCTGGAGTGGTGTAAAGCTAGCCGCAATTGGACTCTGGAGCAGTGGAGAAGCATTCTCTGGAGATATAAGTCACGCTTCACCATTTGTCAGTCCGATGGACTAATCTGGCAATGGCGGATTCCAGAACAACGCTTCCTGCCCGAATGCATAGAGCCAACTGTAAAGTTTGGTGGAGGATGAATACTGGTCTGGGGCTGCTTTTCGTAGTTTGGGCTAGGCCCCTTAGTTCGTGTGAAAGGACATCTTAATGCTACAGCATACAATGCTACAGCATACAAACATGCCAGACGATTCTGGGCTTCCAATGTTGCGGCGACAGTTTGGGAAAATCCCTTACCTGTTTTAGCATAACAATGCCCCTGTGAACAAATAGTGGTCCAAACAGAAATGGTTTGTCGAGACCAGTGTGGAAGAACTTGACTGAAATGGTCTTACAATGCAAAAAGAATCCTCCCGTCTTGTACCTCAAACCATTTGATCAAACATTCAGTTCTTATCTTATTTACATAGCTAACAGCAGCTCAAAAAACATTCAGTGGTGTACAATAACAAGCCCTGCAGGTGGTGGATGTATTCAGTACTGCAGGTGGTGGATGTATTCAATACTGCAGGTGGTGGATGTATTCAGTACTGCAGGTGGTGGATGTATTCAATACTGCAGGTGGTGGATGTATTCAGTACTGTATAATAACCAGTCCTGCAGGTGGTGGATGTATTCAGTACTGCAGGTGGTGGATGTATTCAGCCCTGCAGGTGGGGGATGTATTCAATACTGCAGGTGGTGGATGTATTCAATACTGCAGGTGGTGGATGTATTCAGTACTGCAGGTGGTGGATGTATTCAATACTGCAGGTGGTGGATGTATTCAATACTGCAGGTGGTGGATGTATTCAGTACTGCAGGTGGTGGATGTATTCAATACTGCAGGTGGTGGATGTATTCAATACTGCAGGTGGTGGATGTATTCAGTACTGCAGGTGGTGGATGTATTCAATACTGCAGGTGGTGGATGTATTCAGTACTGTAGGTGTTGGATGTATACAGTACTGTATAATAACCAGTACTGCAGGTGGTGGATGTATACAGTACTGTAGGTGGTGGATGTATACAGTACTGTAGGTGGTGGATGTATTCAGTACTGTAGGTGGTGGATGTATACAGTACTGTAGGTGGTGGATGTATTCAGTACTGTAGGTGGTGGATGTATACAGTACTGCAGGTGGTGGATGTATTCAGTACTGTAGGTGGTGGATGTATACAGTACTGTAGGTGGTGGATGTATTCAGTACTGTAGGTGGTGGATGTATACAGTACTGTAGGTGGTGGATGTATTCAGTACTGTAGGTGGTGGATGTATACAGTACTGCAGGTGGTGGATGTATTCAGTACTGTAGGTGGTGGATGTATACAGTACTGTAGGTGGTGGATGTATACAGTACTGTAGGTGGTGGATGTATTCAGTACTGCAGGTGGTGGATGTATTCAGTACTGTAGGTGGTGGATGTATTCAGTACTGCAGGTGGTGGATGTATTCAGTACTGTAGGTGGTGGATGTATACAGTACTGCAGGTGGTGGATGTATTCAATACTGCAGGTGGTGGATGTATTCAGTACTGTAGGTGGTGGATGTATTCAGTACTGTAGGTGGTGGATGTATACAGTACTGTATAATAACCAGTCCTGCAGGTGGTGGGTTTATTCTTCCATCGGCCCTGGGTATCTGGGAGAGCCTGAAGCCATGATCAGGGACAGAACAGACAGCTCTCCTTCTCTCTATTCGCGTATGGAGTGGGTTACCAAAGTTATCAGGGGTATAGTTCCCTACTGTTCTCATGCATTTTAGTGGGTTAAGGGGATACTTTGTGTGCTTCAGTACATAATATTATGGTCATATGTTATTTGGAATATATATATATATATATATATATATATATATATATATATATATATATATATATATATATATATATATATACAGTTGAAGTCGGAAGTTTACATACACCTTAGCCGACTACATTTAAACTCAGTTCTTCACAATTCCTGACATTTATTCCTAGTAAAAATTCCCTGTTTTAGATGAATTAGGATCACCACTTTATTTTAAGAATGTGAAATGTCAGAATAATAGTAGAGAGAATTATTTATTTCAGCTTTTATTTATTTCATCACATTCCCAGGGGGTCAGAAGTTTACATACACTCAATTAGTACTTGGTAGCATTGCTTTTAAATTGTTTCACTTGGTTCGTGTGTTTTGGGTAGCTGGGTGAATTTTGGGATGAATTTTGGCCCATTCCTCCTGACAGAGCTGGTGTAACTGAGTCAGGTTGGTAGGCCTCCTTGCTCGCACACACTTTTTCAGTACTGTCCACAAATTTTCTATGGGATTGAGGTCAGGCCTTTGGAATGGCCACTCCAATACATTGACTTTGTTGACCTTAAGCCATTTTGCCACAATTCTGGAAGTATGCTTGGGGTCATTGTCCATTTGGAAGACCCATTTGCGACCAAGCTTTAACTTCCTGACCGATGTCTTGAGATGTTGCTTCTAAATATCCACATAATTTTCCATCCTCGTGAAGCCATCTATTTTGTGAAGTGCACCAGTCCCTCCTGCAGCAAAGCACCCCCACAACATGATGCTGCCACCCCCGTGCTTCACGGTTGGGATGGTGTCTTTGGCTTGCAAGCCTCCCCCTTTTCCTCCAAACAGAATGACGATCATTATGGCCAAACAGTTCCATTTTTGTTTCATCAGACCAGAGGACATTTCTCCAAAATGTATGATCTTTGTGCCCATGTGCAGTTGCAAACAGTAGTCTGGCTTTTTTTGTGGTGGTTTTGGAGCAGTGGCTTCTTCCTTGCTGAGCGGCCTTTCAGGTTATGTCGATATAGGACTCGTTTTACTGTGGAAATAGATACTTCGTACCTGTTTCCTCGAGCATCTTCACAAGGTCCTGTTGTTCTGGGATTGATTAGCACTTTTTGCACCAAAGTACGTTCATATCTAGGAGACAGAACGCGTCTCCTTCCTTAGCGGTATGTTGGCTGCGTGGTCCCATGGTGTTTATACTTGCGTACTATTGTTTGTACAGATGAAGTTGGTACCTTCAGACGTTTGGAAATTGCTCCCAATGATGAACCAGACTTGTGGAGGTCAACAATCTTATTTTAGATGTCTTGGCTGATTTCTTTTGATTTTCCCATGATGTCGAGCAACGAGGCAGAGTTTGAAGGTAGGCCTTGAAATACATCCACAGGTACACCTCCAATTGACTCAAACTTCTAAAGCCATGACATAATTTTCTGGAATTTTTCAAACTGTTTAAAGGCACAGTTAACTTAGTGTATGTAAACTTCTGACCCACTGGAATTGTGATACAGTGAATTTTTAGTGAAATAATCTGTCTGTAAACAATTGTTGGAAAAATGACTTGTGTCATGCACAAAGTAGATGTCCTAACCAACTTGCCAAAACTATAGTTTGACATTTGTGGAGTGGTTGAAAAACTAGTTTTAATGACTCCAACCTAAGTGTATGTAAACTTCCAACTTCAACTGAGGCCAGGTCATATATATATATAGACATACCGTAATATTATGTAGTAATACATATACAAATATATATATATATCCATACCATAATATTATGTAGTGATATAAATACACATATAAATACAGTACCAGTCAAAAGTTTGGACACACCACCTCATTCAAGGGGTTTTATTTATTTTTGCTATTTTCTACATTGTGAAGATTGTGAAGACATTATCAAAACTATGAAATAACACATATGGAATCATGTAGTTACCAAAAAAAAGTGTTAACCAAATCCAAATATTTTTTATAATTGAGATTCCTCAAAGTAGCCACCCTTTGCCTTGATGACAGCTTTGCACACTCTTGGCATTCTTTCCAACCAGCTTCACCTGTAATGGTTTTCCAACAGTCTTGAAGGAGTTCCCACATATGCCGAGCACTTGTTGGCTGCTTTTCCTTCACTCTGTAGTCTAACTCATCCCAAACCATCTCAACTGGGTTGAGTTCTGGTGATTGTGGAGGCCAGGTCACTCTCCTTCTTGCTCAAATAGTTCTTACACAGCCTGTCGTGTTGTAAAAACAAATTATAGTCCCACTAACCAGATGGAATGGCGTATCGCTGCAGAATGCTGTGGTAGCCATGCTGGTTGTGTGCCTTGAATTCTAGCACACTTAACCACATCTCAACATCAACTGTTCGGAGAAGACTGCATGAATCATGCCTTCATGGTCGAATCGCTGCAAAGAAACCACTATTAAAGGACACCAATAATAAGAAGAGACCAAGAAACATGAGCAATGGATATTCAACGGGTGGAAATCTGTCCATTGTTCTGATGAGTCCAAATAGAGATTTTTTGGTTCTATCCGCCGTGTCTTTGTGAGACGCAGAGTAGGTGAACGGATGATCTCCGCATGTGTGGTTCCCACAGTGAAGCATGGAGGAGGAGGTGTGATGGTGTGCAGCTGCTTTGTTGGTGACACTGTCAGTGATATATTTAGAATTCAAGACACACTTAACCATCATGGCTACCACAGCATTCTGCAACAATACGCAATCCCATCTGGTTTGGGCTTTAAGCAAGATGGAGAGCCCTTTGTCTTCTGTTTCCAGGTCCACCCCACCCCCCGTGTCATCGATGGCCATCCGGCATACACGGTGAGATGCCTCCTGAGAATTCGACCTGGGGTTTCCAGTACCTAGATGACTGAGAGGGTTACGACCCGGAGGAGAGGTGCTGGGTCTCCGCTAGAGATATCCTGGACCCAGCCCTCATTGCCGACTTCCACCACCGACACCCCGGTCAACCAGGCATGCGCCCATGCATGATAATAGGTGGCGCCCCTAGAGGGGGGGGTACTGACCCACCCTGATCTGTTTCACCAGTCCTTGTGCTTGTCTCCACCCCCCTCCAGGTGTCACACATCTTCCCCATGATCCCCTGTGTATTTATACCTGTGTTTTCTGTCTGTCTGTGCCAGTTCGTCTTGATTGTCAAGTCAACCAGCGTTTTTCTCTCAGCTCCTGTTCTTCCCAGTCTCTGTTTTTCTCATCCTCCTGGTTCTGACCCTTGTCTGTCCTGACGCTTGCCTGTCCCCGACCTGCCTTTTGACCATTCTGCCTGCCCCTGACCTTGAGCCTGCCTGCTGCCATGTACCGTTTTGGACTCTGACCTGGATATTAACGCTTGCCTGTCCCCGGCCTGCCTTTTGCCGACCCCTTGGACTATAATAAATATCAGAGCTCAAACCATCTGCCTCTCGTGTCTGCATCTGCGTCTCGCCTTGTGTCGTTATAGTGTTGGAAAAGCAATCCAGGTGAAGCTGGTTGAGAGAATGCCAAGAGTGTGCAAAGCTGTCATCAAGGCAAAGGGTGGCTACTTTGAAGAATCTAAATTCTAAAAAATATTTGGATTTGTTTAACAGATTTTTTTGGTTACAACATGATTCCATATGTGATATTTCATAGTTTTGATGATATCTTCACTATTATTCTACAATGCAGAAAATAGCCAAAATAAATAAAAACCCTTGAATGAGGTGGTGTGTCCAAACTTTTGACAGGTACTGTATTTATATCGCTACATAATATTATGTTATGGATATATATACATTTGAATATGTATTACCCTACAATGGCCCTCAGGATCTCGTCACTGTATTTTTGTGCATTCAAATTGCCGTTGATAAAATGCATTTGGTGTTCATTGTCTGTAGCTTATGCCAGACCATACGACGCCATACACATGGTCTGCAGTTGTGAGGCCGGTTGGACATAGTGCTGAATTGTTTAAAATGACGTAAGAGGTGGCTTATGGTAGAGAAATTAACATTATTGGTTACATACACGTGGTTAGCAGATGTTGTTGCGGGTGTAGCGAAATGCTTGGCATGCTGACCGCAGGAATGTCCACCAGAGCTGTTGCCAGAGAATTAAAATTTTGATTTGAATTGCACTCTTCCTCAACTTAAGACATCTGTGGCATTGTGTTGTGTGACACACTGCACATTTTAGAGTGGCCTTATATTGTCCCTAGCATAAGGTGCACCTGGGTAATGATCATGCTGTTTAATCATCTTCTTGTTATGCCACACCTGTCAGGTGGGTGGATTATCTTGGCAAAGGAGAAATGCTCAAATTACAAATTTTGGTTACTGGCCAAACGCTCTAACCCCTAGGCTACCTGCCACCCCTAGGCTACCTGCCGCTACCTGCCGCCCCTAGGCATACATTTCACTGTGTGGATATTTAAACATTTCAGGGACCCAGCCAGTGGCATACATTTCACTGTGTGGATATTTAAGCATTTCAGGGACCCAGCTAGTGGCATACATTTCACTGTGTGGATATTTAAACATTTCAGGGACCCAGCCAGTGGCATACATTTCACTGTGTGGATATTTAAGCATTTCAGGGACCCAGCCAGTGGCATACATTTCACTGTGTGGATATTTAAGCATTTCAGGGACCCAGCCAGTGGCATACATTTCACTGTGTGGATATTTAAACATTTCAGGGACCCAGCCAGTGGCATACATTTCACTGTGTGGATATTTAAACATTTCAGGGACCCAGCCAGTGGCATACATTTCACTGTGTGGATATTTAAACATTTCAGGGACCCAGCCAGTGGCATACATTTCACTGTGTGGATATTTAAGCATTTCAGGGACCCAGCCAGTGGCATACATTTCACTGTGTGTGGTGTAATCTGAAACCTGTGAACACTACTGGTGTTAGAGATAGATGATGATGATAGATTTGTGTTTCTCTAAAAAGGAGAGCTGTTGCCCTGTGAGTCTAGTTGAAGCAGAGGAGGATGTAGACAGATAAATGCATAGCAACATGTGTGGTCCTCTCTCTTTTCAATACGATCCTACAATAAATATGATTATATTGTACACATCATTCTATCATGTTTGCAGTCAAAATATTCCAAACATTTATAATTCAAAATCTTAAAGTGAAAATGTTTCATTGCTGCAAAATGCCACAATATTTTGTCACTATGTCAAATATTATAATAAATCTTCTAGCTACCTCTTTTCGCTCATACACTCCATCTTCCATCTACAGTAGGGGAGATCAATAGCTTCCATCTACAGTAGGGGAGATCAATAGCTTCCATCAACAGTAGGGGAGATCAATAGCTTCCATCTACAGTAGGGGAGATCAATAGCTTCCATCTACAGTAGGGGAGATCAATAGCTTCCATCAACAGTAGGGGAGATCAATAGCTTCCATCAACAGTAGGGGAGATCAATAGCTTCCATCTACAGTAGGGGAGATTAATAGCTTCCATCAACAGTAGGGGAGATCAATAGCTTCCATCTACAGTAGGGGAGATTAATAGCTTCCATCAACAGTAGGGGAGATCAATAGCTTCCATCAACAGTAGGGGAGATCAATAGCTTCCATCAACAGTAGGGGAGATCAATAGCTTCCATCTACAGTAGGGGAGATCAATAGCTTCCATCAACAGTAGGGGAGATCAATAGCTTCCATCTACAGTAGGGGAGATCAATAGCTTCCATCTACAGTAGGGGAGATCAATAGCTTCCATCAACAGTAGGGGAGATCAATAGCTTCCATCTAAAGTAGGGGAGATCAATAGCTTCCATCAACAGTAGGGGAGATCAATAGCTTCCATCTACAGTAGGGGAGATCAATAGCTTCCATCTAAAGTAGGGGAGATCAATAGCTTCCATCAACAGTAGGGGAGATCAATAGCTTCCATCTACAGTAGGGGAGATCAATAGCTTCCATCAACAGTAGGGGAGATCAATAGCTTCCATCTAAAGTAGGGGAGATCAATAGCTTCCATCTACAGTAGGGGAGATCAATAGCTTCCATCTACAGTAGGGGAGATCAATAGCTTCCATCAACAGTAGGGGAGATCAATAGCTTCCATCTAAAGTAGGGGAGATCAATAGCTTCCATCAACAGTAAGGGAGATCAATAGCTTCCATCTACAGTAGGGGAGATCAATAGCTTCCATCAACAGTAGGGGAGATCAATAGCTTCCATCAACATTAGGGGAGATCAATAGCTTCCATCAACAGTAGGGGAGATCAATAGCTTCCATCTACAGTAGGGGAGATCAATAGCTTCCATCTACAGTAGGGGAGATTAATAGCTTCCATCTACAGTGGGGGAGATCAATAGCTTCCATCAACAGTAGGGGAGATCAATAGCTTCCATCTACAGTAGGGGAGATCAATAGCTTCCATCAACAGTAGGGGAGATCAATAGCTTCCATCTACAGTAGGGGAGATCAATAGCTTCCATCTACAGTAGGGGAGATCAATAGCTTCCATCAACAGTAGGGGAGATCAATAGCTTCCATCAACAGTAGGGGAGATCAATAGCTTCCATCTACAGTAGGGGAGATTAATAGCTTCCATCTACAGTAGGGGAGATTAATAGCTTCCATCTACAGTAGGGGAGATCAATAGCTTCCATCTACAGTAGGGGAGATTAATAGCTTCCATCTACAGTAGGGGAGATCAATAGCTTCCATCTACAGTAGGGGAGATCAATAGCTTCCATCTACAGTAGGGGAGATCAATAGCTTCCATCTGGTGTCATGTTTCTCCAATACTTTTCTCCCTCCTTTCAGTTCAGTTCCTCATGGCAGAATTGTGTTTCTTGGCTTTAAGTGGAAACAGCCCTTCACCACTGATCTTGGATCAAAATAGTAAACCTTGATCCTAACTGTAACCATTAGAATACAATGAATGTCTATGATGGTCCAGTATGTGATGGTCTAGTATGTGATGGTCCAGTATGTGATGGTCCAGTATGTGATGGTCTAGTATGTGATGGTCCAGAATGTGATGGTCTAGTATGTGATGGTCCAGTATGTGATGGTCTAGTATGTGATGGTCCAGTATGTGATGGTCCAGTATGTGATGGTCTAGTATGTGATGGCGCAGTATGTGATGGTCCAGTATATGATGGTCCAGTGTGTGATGGTCCAGTGTGTGATTGTCCGGTCCAGTATGTGATGGTGCAGTATGTGATGGTTTAGTATAATTTTCCAGTATGTGATGGTCCAGTATGTGATGGTCCAGTATAATGGTCCAGTATGTGATGGTGCAGTATGTGATGGTGCAGTATGTGATGGTCCAGTATGTGATGGTCTAGTATGTGATGGTCCAGTATGTGATGGTGCAGTATGTGATGGTCCAGTATGTGATGGTGCAGTATGTGATGGTCCAGTATGTCATGGTCTAGTATGTGATGGTCTAGTATGTGATGGTCCAGTATGTGATGGTCCAGTATAATGGTCTAGTATGTGATGATGCAATATGCGATGGTCCAGTATGTCATGGTCCAGTATGTGATGGTCTAGTATGTGATGGCCCAGTATGTGATGGTGCAGTTAGCGATGGTCCAGTATGTGATGGTCCAGTATAATGGTCCAGTATAATGGTCCAGTATGTAATGGTCCAGTATGTGATGGTCCAGGATGTGATGGTTCAGTATGTGATGGTCCAGTATGTGATGGTCTAGTATCTGATGGTCAAGTATGTGATGGTCCAGTATGTGATGGTCCAGTATAATGGTCCAGTATGTGATGGTCCAGTATGTGATGGTCCAGTATGTGATGGTCTAGTATATGATGGCGCAGTATGTGATGGTCCAGTATGTGATGGTCTAGTATGTGATGGTCCGGTCCAGTATGTGATGGTGCAGTATGTGTTGGTCTAGTATGTGATGGTCTAGTATGTGATGGTCTAGTATGTGATGGTCTAGTACGTGATGGTCCAGTATGTGATGGTCTAGTATAATGGTCCAGTATGTGATGGTGCAGTATGTGATGTTGCAGTATGTGATTGTCCAATATGTGATGGTCCAGTATGTGATGGTGCAGTATGTGATGGTGCAGTATGTGATGGTCTAGTATAATGTTCCAGTATGTGATGGTCCAGTATGTGATGGTCCAGTATAATGGTCCAGTATGTGATGGTGCAGTATGTGATGGTGCAGTATGTGATGGTCCAGTATGTGATGGTCTAGTATGTGATGGTCCAGTATGTGATGGTGCAGTATGTGATGGTCCAGTATGTGATGGTGCAGTATGTGGTGGTCTAGTATGTCATGGTCTAGTATGTGATGGTCTAGTTTGTGATGGTCCAGTATGTGATGGTCCAGTATAATGGTCTAGCATGTGATGTTGCAG